>NC_056745.1:477988343-478243058 GCF_019279795.1 Protopterus annectens | reverse complement strand
CCCCTTTTGATCAAGTACAAACGCTGCCAGATTTAAACTGAAGTCTGTTGATGTATATTATTCTGTGGTGGTAACATGACTTCTGGTGTTCATCCATTGTCATTAAATTTATTGTACAGGTATCCCATAAAATGGCCAGTTATATGTTAGTGTATGTAGCAAAGGAGATCTGATTCTGTCTGATAGCTTGAAAGAAGCTCAAGGCACAGAGATACAATATATTGTGTGTGGATATCCGACTAGAAAACTACATATGGGAAATAAACACGAAACTTGAAAGCAAAGTGAAACATGCAAGTTAAAAGTAAGCAGTTTTCTGCACTCGTTTTATATTTTTTGATGGTTTGCTATAAAGAGGTGCATCACATAGCATTGCTGTTTCATAGTGCTTGGTCCACCTAATTTTTCAGATGGGATGCCTTCTGTGCAGTGCCTGCACATCTTTCATGTATTCGTGTTGGTTTTCACTGGGTTCTGTAGTTTCCTCTCGAATCCCAAAAATATGACACGAGTTAATTTGTGCTCCTGCAAATTACCTGTAAGTGTGCATTCCACATGTGAGTGTTTGTGTGCATTAAGTTTCTTATGTGGAATACTCACTGAGTGCAGGGGTAGGCTTTGATTTCATGATAAAAGTTAAGTTCCTGGAGCCATGCATAAACTAACAAGAGTTTAATAGAAAATCCATAATAACAATCCAAAACATTCACAAATCCATTTTCACGTTGAGCTTTGTCAGGTTTTCATAATATATTCTAAATGTCTTTCCCGATATAGTTACAAGTAGTTACATGTCATTATACATCACTAACTAATAGTTGTATTCAGTGTTTCAACCCACTTGCCTTCTTTCTTGTTCATTAATACATGTTCTTGAAACCTTTCTGTTATTTTGAATTTTGTTTAGTGTTTGGTTTCGAATTTTGTCTAGTGTCTTCTTTGTTTTTCTGTTATAGGCTTTGATTTCCTCGTGACCCTGACTTGAATTAAGTGGGTAAAGGGAGAATAAATAAATGAAAATATTCCTGTCAAAATTTTAGTGATTCAAATTTTTTGATTTTAGAATGGTTTGACAGTAAAGGAATGCATATTAGTGTCAGAATTTGTGTTGTATTGTAGTAATGGAGATTCTTTTGTTACAGGTAATTCTTTATCTGCCATATTGGATGGAGAAGCTAGACTTACCTTTTTAAATCGAGGGGAAGACTATGTCATGACCATGCCGTATGCTCACTGTAAAGGTAAGAATTTCTGTTGCTTGTTCCCAAATGGCAAAATATACCAAGTAAATTATATTTTTATTTGAAGTTAAAGCATGTTGTTTGCGTGAAATACAAATGTCTGCTTTACATGTACTTCCTAATCACTTTGCCCAAAACTGTTGGCAATCCCATTTATTTTGCTATAGTTAGTTACTCGATTAATATAACCTTGTATGTATTCATCTTTTGTGTTATTCCTACCAGTTTGTCCCTTTCCAGTGTTTCAAAACCATTTTGTATTTGTACCTTTTTAAAGTACATTAGCCTGTAAGCAAGATCCTGGTTTGTATGCAGTGGCACAGTGCAGTGAAGTAATCTTTCTATTATTGCTGTTTTCTGAAACTGGTGTGTATATTACTTTGGTTTCATTTTGCTTAGGGTGTAGATTTCTGGACTGAGCTAATTAGTTAAGGAAAACATTAAGTGTTCTAGTAACAAAGCCGTTCATAAGCTTTCTTATTTTATCTTGATAAGATGTTGCTTAATCTAATTAAAAAAGGATGGTATATCAGATTTCATCCTTGTTATCATTGTGTGATGTTTTTTGCTAAAGCTGATCAAAATTATCGCACTGTGTCATATCTAAGGAATGTGTGACTTAAGTTTAAGATGTATGTTGGGTTTTGCCTAAAAATTCAGAAAAAGAGGTGCGACTCCAAAGCTCATACATTTGTTTGATGTCGGCAACATATGGCAAGTGTATTTGTTGAGGATTCTGCATAAACCTTGCTGACACCTGTGGAAACCTTGCTAGTTTGTGAGTAGAGAGGTGAGGCAAGAAACGTCTAAAGTCCCTCGTGAGAAGAAAAAGGAAAAAATGATGTATGTAGAGAGTGCCTTAACCAAGACTTCTGATGCATTGCATGCCTGCATGGCAGTAGATGTACAGCTTCA
Organism: Protopterus annectens; assembly: GCF_019279795.1. Classification (NCBI taxonomy): domain Eukaryota; kingdom Metazoa; phylum Chordata; order Ceratodontiformes; family Protopteridae; genus Protopterus; species Protopterus annectens. Next base: position 478,240,902 of record NC_056745.1, on the reverse strand, counting down.
TAAAGCTGCTCAAAAGTTAACTGTGGGTATTATCTGGGAGTACTACACTTTAGTCATGTGTAACCCTAAGGAATTATTGTATAGTAGGAGAACTGTTTGATGTGAAGTTGTTCAATCTCGCCGTTCATTCTTTACTGATGGGTTCGAAGCCGATCCATCGGCTCCGGTACGGCTGTTTGCAAAGCTCGAGGTTTACCAGTTGCTCAAGGCCAAGCCCCTTATCCCATGATGCATTGAGAATTACCTCAAATCTAGTTTGCTGCGGCACTGACCAGAGGTTCCAGTTTTGCACGAAGCAATATTTCTTCAAAAAGCGTATTTTGCAAGTTATTTCAAAAAAATTATTTCTATTGTTCCTGCTAAATAGTTGTTAGTGTAGTCTTGTGTAGCTTCTTTAAAGCTTCCCTTTTCCCGTGTGTGTTATTTAGTGTAGTTTTATTGGCCTCGTGTATTTGGCCTCATTTAAATCTTTCTGCCTTTTACATAGTTTATAAATATATATATATATATATATATATATATATATATATATATATATATATATATATAGTTAGCTTAGCGTTGGCCTTTTGTCTTTTGGGCCATTGTTTATAGGGTGTGTGTTCTCTTTACAGTTTAAAGCATAGTTCTACCTTTGGCTTTTTTCTAGGCTTATTTGTGTGGTGTGTTTTTTGAGCCTAGGTGTGATTCTTCAATATTATATATATTGAATATTTTTTCTTCTTAGGCTTAGTGTGTGTAATTCTGTTCTGTGTTTTAGCCTAAGACATTTTGATTATTGGATATGGCTGATGACAAGGATAAGCACCCAAAGTGTGGGTTTAAAAAGTGTCCAGACTGTTGGCAAAAAATGTCGGTGACTGATGGCCATGTAATGTGCGTTTAGTGCTTAGGAGCTGTCCATTTACAGGAGTCTTGCAGTATTTGTCACTCTTTTTCCTCTATGATGTTACTGGAGAGGAAAAGAAAGTTTGTCGACAGAGGCTTGTTGAAGCATCTGTTTCATGCAGCATTGAGTGACCAGGATGTGGCCAGCAAGTCCTCTAATTCCTCAGGGGACTCTAAGGAATCCCAACTGTCAAAGAAATCCAAGAAAGTGGAAGATCCTGTGACATCGGTTCCACAGACTTCACATCCGACTGTGACATCGGTTCCACAGACTTCGGATCCGACTGTCTTTTTTTTTCGGACCCGGCCCACAGCTCTGGAGACGGTATCTGAGAGGCCTCTTTCTCCACTACTTCACTCGGCACCGTCGGTGCATTCTTCTAGGTCTTCTGTCAGCCTGTCAGATTTGGATATGGACCAACTGGTGCAGAAACTTTTATGGGCACCAGGTCTTGCTAAATTGTCTGCTCCGACCCTAGCGTCAGAACCGAAGACCATTACCCCTGACTTGACTGCTCCTCCTCCGAGCCGTACTGGACCTTTGGACCCGGAGGGAGCCGACCTGTTGATCGTGGAGCCTTTGGTGCTGAGACCTGCTCCAGTGTTCTTGGTTCCATCTACTCTGATGTCCTCTGCATCGACCGGGGACTCTAGGAGCTGACACTCTCCTCTCGGGTCTGGAGAGGATAGTTGCACCAACTTGTTGGTGCCGACACTTCCTCTCAGGGCTTTGGTTCAAATAAGCTTGGCTCCTACCTCCGTCTCAGAGCCCGCGGCCTCTGTGCCGGAGGGGTTGGCGGTTCCTTCGGGTCCATCGACTCCTTCTCATCAGAGCCTCGATGCCTTTGAAGCCACGAGGAGAGAGTCTTGTCCCCCAAGACATCCTAGACTCCAGTTCTTGCTTCCTTATCCCCCAAAGCGCCTGTGTCCGCTTCTGCTTCCATCGTCCAGGCTAGGCGTAGAGACCCTGAGTCTCAGGTAGCTTCGCAGGGCTCCCCCTGCTCTTCTGAGACTTCCCCACGGCTCTCATTGAGGAAGTCCCCAGGAAGAGATTTTGCAAGAGGAGACACTTGGATTCCCCACAGGAGCTTTTAACATCTGATACTGACTTGGATAAGTCAGAAAGGTCCCCACGGTCCCCCTCTGGGGATATCTCCTTTGTGGAGATACTCGAGATCTTTAGGCAGAGGGGTGATTGGCAGTCCAAAAGCCCTACTGAGGACGAGTCAGTTCTCGTGAAGGCTTTCGGGTCTCAACCCTCCACCTCTTGGGTGTCTACGCCTTTCAATGAGCTCATGCAGCTGGTCTCTCGGAGGACGTGGGAGTCACCGGAGTCCATGGAGCCTGTTCCTCGAAGGCCTAATAAGTTTATTTCTACCCAGTAGATAAAACCTTTTTGTCCAAAGGAGTCCCTATTGATGCCATGATAGTGGCGGCGGCCACCAAAAAGGAAATGTCTGAGCCTTCCTCGCCTGTTAATCCTCGTAATAGAGAGTCTAGGATCATGGATAGAAATGGGAAATGCATGTTTAGTTCAGCGACTTTTATACTCCGTTTACTGAACTATTTGACCTATTTCACTAGGTTGCAAATAGATCTCCTTAAGGAGTTGGGAGAGGCTCTTCAAAGTACTGTAGCTGCAGGGGCCTCTGACAAAGTTTCCACCCAGCTTACTACCCTAACTTCTGTTGTGAACTCGTCCATGTGTCTCATATCATATGCAGCTGATGGGACGAGTAGAGCAGCGGGTACAGGAATTGCTCTCAGGAGACATTGCTGGATGCGCTTGTGTTCCTTCGCAGAGCCCTTTAAGTCTTCATTCGTGAACACCCCTTTTGATGGCTCATCTCGTTTTGCGCCGAAAGTGAAGGAAACTTTGACCAGGTGTGAACAGGAGGAAAAGACTCTGTCTGCTTTCGGAGTATGTTTTCCACCCCTAATCGACCTTACCCCAAAGGGGAGGAAAGATGTGGTTCAGGAACGCCAAAGTAGCCTTTCAGGACAGACGTGGTGAGCTCCCTTCTAGAGGCAGAGGAGGGGGTAATAGTGGTAGATGCCGCCGCTGTGGCAGAGGGGGTATGCAGCACTATGGTGAGAGAGATCACTTCTCTGGTCAGCCCTATCAGCGCTCCTGAAAGGAGGCCCGGCTGTCCTGCTCTGGAGGCAGTTGGAGGTTGCTTATCTTTGTACCCAGATGCCTGGCAATATATAACAAAAGACAGCTGGGTACATAGTATCATTTCCAGAGGGTATTTCATACCTTTCTCTACCCCCCACCCCCAAGGAGAATCCCGGACATTCCAGCCAGTTACAGGGAACAAGCAACTATAGAATCCACAAGTTGCTAGAAAAAAGAGTCATCCAATCAGTCCCAGCAGACCAAATAGGATTCGGAACTTACTCAAGGTTCTTTTCGGTTCCAAAGAAAACAGGGAACTGGAGACTCATTTTGGACCTCAGCAGACTCAACCAATTTGTGAAGAAAGAGAAGTTGTGGATGGTCACGTTACAGTCAGTACTTCCCTTTTTAGGGAAAGACAATTGGATGTGCTCAGTAGATGTCAAGGATGCGTACTACCACATAAAAATGGCCAGGCCATCCAGAGATCACTTGCATTTCTGGGTGGGAGCCAATCATTATCAATTTCGAGCCCTGCCCTTTGGTCTCACTGCAGCCCCCAGAGTGTTCACCAAATGCATGGCAGTGGTCACGGCTCACCTGAGGCATCTAGGATTCCAGGTGTTTCCATACCTAGAGGATTGGCTCCTTATCTCCACCACCAGAGATCAACTGATTCAGGCAAGGGAATACACTCTGACACTCTGCAATCACTTAGGCATTACAGTCAACTCAGAAAAGTCTGCCTTGTCGCCATTGCAACATATAATTTTTATAGGGGCCGAGTTAGACACTTCAACCACCACTCTAAGACTACCAATTGAGAGAGTCTTTCTCCTTCGCTAGCATGTTAGCACATTGGTATCGAAAGACAAGAGCACCAGCCGCAGAAGTTCTAAAAGTTTTGGGTTTGATGGCTGCAGCGATCCTGGCCATACCATTAGCAAGGATGCAGTTTCTTCAGTGGCTGTTGATCACTCAATGGTCTTATCAGGAACTTCCAATTAATCACACGATCTTAATTACGAACTCTTGTAAGAGAGATCTCCAGTGGTGGTTGACGTCTCTTTATATAACCATAGGACGCCCCTTTGTACTACCTCCCCCAACAGCCACTGTGACCACGGATACTTCCCTGATAGGGTGGGGGGGGGGCATTTTCAGGGGAAGACTGCCCAAGGCACATGGACGGATCAAGAGTCACATTTGCATATCAATGTTCTGGAGATGAGAGCAGTACTTCTGACATTGCAATACTTCCAGAACTCTCTTCCTCTAGGAACAATTGCAATTCAGACAGACAATATGTCAGTAGTCTGGTACTTGAACAAGCAGGGCGGAACCAAGTTTTACCCCCCCCCCTTTGCCGAGAAGCCCTCAGAGTTTGGCAGTGGGCTGTTTCCTCCCAGTGCTTTCTGTTGGCAATGCACATCCCGGGGAGATCCAACGTGATAGCAGACAAACTGAGCAGGGCACTCTTGTTGCTACACAAGTGGTCCATCAAGAAAGAGATTGCGGACTGGATTTTCCACAAATAAGGCCAGCCTTGCTGCAGTCTTTTTGCCAGCCACATCAGCACGAAATGCAGAAGCTACTTTCCCTGATTCCTCCTCCGGGAGAAGCCCCGAGAGATGCACTTGTACACAATTGGTTCCCGGGTCTCTTCTATGCATTTCCTCCTATCCCGTTGATACCCAGATTTCTACATAAAGCAAAATCCCTGGGAAGGACCATCATTCTTATAGCCCCTCATTGGCTTCGGCAGATTTGGTTCCCATTTCTTCATCATCATTTCTTGGAGGATCCATGGATTCTTGACCCAGTTCCGGACCTTTTGACACATCCGTCGGGGGACCTCCCTCCCTCCTTGCAATCACTGAAGCTGGACAGCTTGGCTGCTCCAGTTCCCCTCATAGCCAGGCTTCATAACTTTTCCAGTGAGACAAAACAGAGCCTTTTGTCTTCCCATAAGCCATCCACTAGAAGATTATATCTTAGTAAGTGGAAGAGATTTTCCATATGGGCTTCTAAGCAGAACATTGATCCTTATCAAGCCCCCTTGACGTCCATATTAGAATTCTTGACAGTGATCTTTAATAAAGGAGTGGCAGCCGCAACAGTTCAGGTTCAGTTGGCTGCTATATCTAACTTTCATCTCGGAGCTGACGGGCTAAACATAATGTCTCACAAGTTATCCAAGGCCTTTCTCAAAGGAACTTTCCATATGAGGCCTCCAGTGAAAACTCCTTATTCTCCTTGGAATCTAAACTTTATGCTGTCTCTTATAATCCCCCCCCATTTGAACCAGCATCATCCTGTGATCTCAGATTTTTGTCATGGGAAACCATATTTCTGGTAGCTATTACTTATGCCCGCAGAGTGTCAGAACTTCAAGCCTTATCTATCAGCCCTCCTTGTTTGATTTTCCATGCTGATAGAGTATCTCTTAGGACAAACCCCTCCTTTTTTCCCAAAGTTTGTTCAGAATCTAATAACCAAGTCATTGAGTTACCAGTCTTCTTCCCTAACCATTCCAATAAATTGGAGCATATGCTGCACAAAGGTGGCGTTCACAGACAGCTCAGATTTTATTTGGAAAGAACAAAAGATATCAGGAAATCAGACCAGCTCTTTGTGTCATTCTCTGAAGCCAGAAAAGGTAGACCAGTGGCTAAAACAACTCTTTCTAAATTGCTATCTGATTGTATCACGTTTGTTTATTCAGCTGCTAATATGCCCTTACTACACAAGATTAAAGCTCACTCAACCAGAGCAGTTTCTACATCTTCTGCGTTCCAAGCCAAATTGCCCCTAGATAACATTTGTGCTGCAGCCACTTGGTCTAAACCTCATACTTTTATCACTCATTCCAAAGCTGATAAGGCCTCCAGGGACAAGGCTTCTTTTGGGTCTACGGTCCTGAGGAATGTACTCCCATGAGCCACCTGAGATTGATGGTGCTAGCGTCGCTACTAATCAGTAAAGAATGAACGGTGAGGTTGAACAACTTCACATTAAGAAGTTATGTACTCACCATAACGTTCCATATGAGTTGTTCATCTTACCTTCATTCTTATGTCCCTCCCTCCTTCCCCCTCCTGGCTGAAAATTGACCTAGAGGCTGGTCTCATCCTGGTTGCACTATTCTTCTTCCTCTCCTTGGGAGGATTGCTCAGTTATATGGCTATGGTACACGCAGTAAACAAGATATGAGATAATTCTCAGTGCATCATGGGATAAGGTGCTTGGCCTCGAGCTACTGGTAAACCTCGAGCTTTGCAAACGGCTGTACCGGAGCCGATGGATCGGCTCTGAACCCATCAGTAAAGAATAAAGGTGAGATGAACAACTCACATGGAACGTTATGGTGAGTACATAACTTCTTATTATATCTGCCTACATTTGGACACCTTTGAACTTTTTTTTTTTAATTTCAAAAGTTTATGACAGCCGTCCATAGCCTGATAGCAGAGAAGACTATCTTCAGTCTGTAATACTGTCATCTAGATTTGTCTAGAGATGTAGCTACCAGAGAATCAACTGGAAGATTGGAATTTTGGTGGCCAGAGAAAAAGCTTTTTTTTTTTAAGGTGCTTTTGTTTTTAAACACCTTTATTGAATTGTCAGTTAAGACATAGGCGCACATACATTAATAGAAAAGAAAACAAACCGTATTAATATTTGTCATATTCTTGCAATGTACAATGCATGTCTTTTCTGTATTTTTAACAATTATCCACTCCAACATGATATAAATTGCTCACTTCCTGCCTTCCCTTAAACCTTACTCCTCCTCCTCCTCCTCCTCCTAAAGTTATTCTGCATGCATTGTTCCCACAAATTCCATTTATTTATATGTAATTTGCTCCTTCCCTATTATAAAGATTACACCTCCAGTTATTTTATCTCATTTACAGTATTCAGTACTTCAGTTAAAGTTGGTTTAAATTTTGATTTCAATTTTATAGTAGTTGCTTTTTTTGGTAACCAGTAGCACTAAGCTTAGTAAGGCCTTATTATGTATCGGCAGTTCAGATCATGTGCCCTTACTCAAAAGAACCATTTCCTTAGTTACAGATATTTGACCTACAGCATTTTTTAACACAGTACTCTACAAGGAATTGTTAAAATCTGCCAGTTTGTTACATTCAGAAAAAAATGTTCCCCCCTTACCTTTATGGGTTTTTTTTGAAGTCTGTGTGGAGTATAAAAATATCTATGCAAACTCTTCCGAGCAGAAATCCAAAACCTATTGGACTTTGTGATATAGTTGGGAGCCATACAAATGTCCTTCCGTTGTTCCTTTGTAAACATTTTTTGCAGTCTCTCTTTCCAATCTATTCTAAACTCTGATTTTTATATTTTTCTTGGAGTATTTTATATGCCCTACTTGTTATCCCTATTTTTAACAGCAACTTCTGTTTAGAATTGACTTAAACACTACCAGGGCTGGTCTTTCACTTAACACTCCCATCCCTTTCTCTTTGCTGATACTGCGATATCAATCCACAGTGGGAAGGCGGTCTCTAATCTGTAGTTCAAAGTTCTGTTTGGGGAAGGGGGAATATTCAGGCAGACCAGGGGGGTTGCTATGGGAGCAGCTTGTGCTCCCATATACGCTAACCTGGTCATGCTTGAATGGGAGGAACAGCATGTTTTGGATGGTATACATGATAAATCTATCATTTATTATTCCAGATTCCTTGATGACATTTATATTCTATGGAATGGGAGTCTAGACACTTTTGCCGCATTTATTAACTACATTAACAGCAGTAGTAATTTTTTAAAGTTTACTTTTGTGGCTAATGAATATGGTGTACCGTACCTTGACACTTTAATAACCACTGACGAGGACAGATTAAAATCCACCGTATACAGAAAGGACACCTTCACTAATTCTTACGTGGACTTTAACAGTTTTCACCCTATAAAAGTGAAAAGAAATATTTACAAAGGACAATGTGTAAGGGCAGTAAGAATGTGTTCAAAATACAATGACATGGTTAAGGAAATTGATTTCATTACATCTCTGTTTTTGGATAGAGGCTACGACAATGATTTGATGGTGGATACTTCTGCATATGTGATAAGTCAATGGGGAGTTAAATACAAACCATTACTTGGGTCCTGCAGTACATCAAATTCAACAGTAAACAATGAAATTACAGAACAACAAGCTATGGACCCAGTAGGAGCACATGCAACAGATATTACATATTCTAGAGCTTGTATTCTGGAATTTGGTCCTTATAGTTATCATATTAAAAACATCATTATTAAAAATTGGCATCTTTTAACCAAAGACATAGAAATAGGTGAGAAACTGGGAGTAGAACCCAAATTTGTGAACAAAATGCGTATGAACATTAAGAGAATCCTAGAAAGGGGATGTAAGTCAAAAAGCAGTGAAAATACACACACTTCGAGATGTGGGACATGCAAACAGTGTCAAAATATTTACACAAGGAGTTCAATCATATTGGGAAATGAGAATAGAACTAGAATATATCCAGTCAAGGGTAATTGTAAAACTAGGATGGTAGTATACATCGCGTTGTGTACAGTCTGCCCCTCATTTTATGTGGGCAAGACTGAAAGACTATTAAGACAGCGGATATATTCTCATTTATACAGCATAAAAAACAGATACAAAAAATGCACTTGCCAGACACATTTTAAAAGAAGGGAATGAGCATAAATTTGAATTTGCTATTATAGAAGTAATCAAGAGTAATCCCAGAGGTGGCAATATAAAGAATTCATTAGCTTATAGAGAATTATATTGGCAAGTCTTAACGGATGCTACCAGAATACCTGGTATTAATGACTATTTCACTATTAAGCCCCTCTTGATGTTGAATAACCTTTAGAGGTATACAAAGCATCATCATTTCAACAGTTAAAGCATACATATATATAAAAAATACTAACATATCAATTTTCTAATATTAATTTTCTAAATTTTCTCAAGACTTGAATTATTCTAAAGTATATATGTAATTATTTGATTATTCACAATTATTGTATTTATATTGTTATATATTTTTGAAACAATGAATTTATTATATTTGAACAAGTTTTTAATTCATATCATGTTGCTTTAAATATGGCTTCTTAGTTTTTGGCGCCTTTTGTTATTTAAAATGAAGAGCAATAAGCTGTTTCACCGTTCTGATGAAGCTAGCTTAGCCTAGTGAAAGCGCTTGACGTTTGGAACTGCTGTTTTACATTCGTATTAAATACATTTGTGGTTTTAAGCAATCCGGTGGATTTATTTTGCTATTCACTTGAGTTGTGTTTCGTACTTCTGGTGTGGATTATCTTGAGAGTATTAATATTTGTCATATTCTTGCAATGTACAATACATGTCTTTTCTGTATTTTTAACAATTATCCACTCCAACATTATATAAATTGCTCACTTCCTGCCTTCCCTTAAACCTTACTCCTCCTCCTCCTCCTCCTAAAGTTATTCTGCATGCATTGTTCCCACAAATTCCATTTATTTATATGTAATTTGCTCCTTCCCTATTATAAAGATTACACCTCCAGTTATTTTATCTCATTTACAGTATTCAGTACTTCAGTTAAAGTTGGTTTAAATTTTGAATTCAATTTTATAGTAGTTGCTTTTTTTGGTAACCAGTAGCACTAAGCTTAGTAAGGCCTTATTATGTATCGGCAGTTCAGATCATGTGCCCTTACTCAAAAGAACCATTTCCTTAGTTACAGATATTTGACCTACAGCATTTTTTAACACAGTACTCTACAAGGAATTGTTAAAATCTGCCAGTTTGTTACATTCAGAAAAAAATGTTTCCCCCTTACCTTTATGGGTTTTTTTTGAAGTCTGTGTGGAGTATAAAAATATCTATGCAAACTCTTCCGAGCAGAAATCCAAAACCTATTGGACTTTGTGATATAGTTGGGAGCCATACAAATGTCCTTCCGTTGTTCCTTTGTAAACATTTTTTGCAGTCTCTCTTTCCAATCTATTCTAAACTCTGATTTTTATATTTTTCTTGGAGTATTTTATATGCCCTACTTGTTATCCCTATTTTTAACAGCAACTTCTGTTTAGAATTGACTTAAACACTACCAGAGCTGGTCTTTCACTTAACACTCCCATCCCTTTCTCTTTGCTGATACTGCGATATCAATCCACAGTGGGAAGGCGGTCTCTAATCTGTAGTTCAAAGTTCTGTTTGGCCTTATTTCTCTCTGTTACCTTTCCCTGTTGTTATTTGGTCCAAGTACATTGGCTGTTTTGCCAGTTTTCACCATGAAATTCCAACCTCACTGAACTGCTTGCCAGTTTCCATTATCAGTATTCATAATTTCAGCCTATGCCCTACAGCAGGGTTGTGATAGTGAGGAAAAGAGTGCATTCAGACAGCAGTTGCAGGACCTACTGGCTAAACAAGACAACATGAATTGGTGTTGACAATGGGTGACTTGAAGGCACATATCGGTACAGGCAGAACAGGATATGAGGACTGCCTGGGTCCACATGGGTGGAGCAACAGGAATAAATAAGAGGCTATCCTAGACTTTTGTCTGGTAAATGGCTTGATAGTAGTCAACACATGGTTCAGAAAGAGAGACAGTCACAAGATCACATATGAGAGTAGCCAACATGCAATTCTGTTAGACTTCCTCCTAGTAAGGAAAAGGCACTATGGTAGAATCCATAATTGTAAAGTCATCCCCAGTGAAACAGTTGGCCCACAGCATAAACCACTATTTGCCACAATCAGCTGTAAACAGCGGTCAGAGAAGCCTGTAAGGTCGACAGAAACCAGGCTGAAGACCTGGAAGTTGACTGGAGAGAAAGTACAACAGTTTGAGGAATTACTCCAGGCTCAGGCACCCTAAGAAGAGGAGGAAATAGGTGGAGATGAACAACAGTGGCAGAGCCTAAAATCAGCATGTGTTAATACTAAGGAAAAGCTATGTGGTTGGGCCAGGTATGGAAATAAGGTACATAAGGAAAGCTGGTGATGGAATACAGAAGTCCTGGAAATCATCAAAATAAAGGGGGAGTGTAGAAAGAAGTGGGAGATAGAAAAGACCGACCAGGCTCGGAAGGACTAATGGTCGGCTAACAAAGAAGTTAAGAAAGAAGTCGCAGTAGCAAAGAATAGGGCATCAGAGGCACTGTACTAACTTCTGAAAAGTGACTCAGTAAGTGGCACAAGGAAACTATATCAGGTTGCAAGGCAAATACAGAAAGATAAAGAAGCTAGAAGACACCCTTTATAAAAGATACCAGCAACAACTTGCTCACCAGTCCACAGAACATCAAAGGCAGATGGCAGGAGTATTTCCAAAAGCTTCTGAATGAAGAAAACCCCACAGAAGCTGTACTGCCCCAGAAACAGCCTACAGTGAGAGAAGAAGAGGAGCCGTCCCTGGAAGAAGCACCAAGGAAAATGAAGTCAGGGAAAGCAGCAGGCTCAGATGAAGTCACAGCAGATATGATAAAGATGCTGGGTTAGATTGGGGAGAAATGGCTGCTGAGAGTACTCATAGCAGTGTGGAGAGAAAGCCATATCCCAGATGACTGGACAATAAGCATACTTGTACCAGTGTACAGGAACAAAGGGGTCATTCACAACTGTGGACAGTACAAAGGCATCAAACTCCTATCACATTGCATGAAATTTGTGGAGAGGATGATTGATAAACAGATACACAGAGTAGTACTAGAATGTAACATGGGAGATAAGCATTTCAGATTCAGATCAGGATGCAGCACAATTGACCTAATGTTTGCAGTGAGACAGATACTAGAGAAGAAGCTGGAGGTAAGAGAGACCAACTGGACATTCCTAGACTTGAAGAAAGCATATGACAAAGTCCCAAGAAAGCTGATCTGGGCAGTACTGCGGTGGTATGAAGTCCTAGAAACATCGGTAGAATTAATGAAGGCTATATACAAAGGCCCCAGTGATTCAAGTACGAATAGTGTTTGGCCTCACTGAGGGGTTCCAGTGGGAGTGGGTGTACACCAGGGTTCAGGGCTGAGCCCACTGCTGTTCATACTGTTGATGGACTACATTAGCAAACAGGTTGGAGAGGACAGATCAACAAAGTTGCTGTATGCAGACAATGTGGCATTACAGGCAGACTCTGAGCAAGAACTTCAGCAAATGATAGGAGAATGGAATGTACAACTGAAGGCACATGGGATGAAACTAAGCACAGATAAGACAGTGGTAATGGCAGCTAATTGGGGAAATCAGAAGATGCTGAGAAGTGAGTTAGAAGGGAAGATAGTGGAACAGGTAAACAGCTTCAAATATCTGGGTGGGGTGGTTGAGGAGAAGAGAAGTCTGAATAAAGAGGTCAAAGCTGTAATCAGAGAGGCTACAGCCAAATGGCATGGAGTGTCCGGTGTAGTCTATGACAGAAGAATGCCAAAGAAGCTGAAAAGTAAGGTGTACAAGACAGTGGAGCGACCAGTACTACTTTATGGTACAGAAACCTGGGCAATAAAGGCAGAACAGCTGAAGAAGCTAGAGGTGATGGAAATGAAGTGCCTGCGAAGGGTGGTAGCATGCACACTGTGGGACAGATGAAGAAATGAGGACATAAGAGCAGAAGCCAAAGTAGCTCCATTTACAGAAAAGATCAAAGTGAATAGATTACAGTGGTCTGGGCACATGTGCAGGAAAGCAGAAGACAATGGGATGAGGAAGATTTGGGACAGACAGGAAGAAGGTAAGAGGAAGTGAGAACGTCCAGCAAAGAGGTGGATGGATTGTGTGAAAGATCATCTCCGGCAGTCAGGCATGAGTGTTGAAGAAGGCAGGAGTGTGGCACTGAATCAAGAGAGATGGCAACAGTTAACACAATACTCCAACCCCATGTAGAAAATAGGGAAAAGGGGGATGATGATGATGAACTGCTTACCAGTTTATCTTTAAGATTAATTATAGTATATATTGAGTCCGACTTGGAACAAACCCAGTTTTTAGCAGAGGCCCAGGGATAAACACTCCAGACACATCTTTGAAATGTGGGAGGAAACCAAAGCACCTGGAAGAAACTCACACAAACGCAGGGAAGACATGCAGACTCCGCACAAAAGGCACTCCATTTGAGAATTGAACCTGAGAATCTCTTGCTGTGAGGTGACAACCCTACTACTGCACCACTGCGCCGTCCAAGACAAAGCTGTATGGGATGCATCTTGTCAAATATATTGGGATAGTCAGTATACTGAAGGTTTTGTGCATCTTCCTCCACACACTCTATATCCAGTTAAGCACAAGAGCATGCTGGTTTAAACAGAAAGTATGGGCACCAAATTTTAGAAATTTCTTGCCATTAAAACATATAAGATGTTTCATCTGTTCTGCATCTTCAGTATTGGCGGTCAGCTTATGACTAAGGTTTTTTGAGTAGGTAAGTACCAGGAGTGTCAGCAGAGGTCCAGACATCCAAGTCTTCCAAGACTATTCAGCTTTAGACCCCCAAAATAGACACAAAGACTTAAAAAACTAAGTATGTTCCCTCCCCCTCAACTCAGACCAGTTTAAAGAGTTCAGAAGAGGACTGGTACAGTTTTGCCTAGGTTCTCCTCGGGGCTCTCTATTAGTCTCTCTAGTCTTTAATCCCAGTACCTTCTCATTCAAAGATAAAAGGTCCCCGTTATCCTCTTGTGTTGGTGCCTTCTGATATTGGAGAGGAAGATCTGGATTACTCCCCAGAACTCTCTCCTATCCCATATATGTCTGAGTTGGGGTAGTATATCTTCTGTCTAAACTGTTGAAGAAAAAAATGTCATTTTCAAATACAGTTAGTAAAATGAAAGAATTATTTAAATGGAAGGTAAGGGAGATTTCAGAGGCACACACAAACTACTATGACCTCTTAAATCTGGATTCTCTAACCTATAATTCCTTCAGTATTTAGGATGTTAGAGTATGTGTTTAATTTAGCTTATGCTTCTCCATATTTTCAGCCACCTGTACTTAAGGATCCTGCTAGGTTGTATAAAGTACCTTATTCCCGTAAGTACCTTATTAAGAATCCCTTGGCTGACCCTGCGGTAATTTCTATGGACAAAGATGGGGACTCTTAGCCTTTGGTTTATTCTAATTCTGCCCCCAGTTAAGAAGACAGCAGGGCATTTGTTAGATATGGAAAGAAGGTGTATGCTTTTTATATTCTTTTGCTTTCAGGACAATCATCAGCCAGACACATATGGCCAAGAATCTGCTCTATATTTTCTCAGAAATGCAGCAGCTCATTTCAAGCCTTCCTGTTTCAGGCACTAAAACTTCCCATATGGTATCCTCTGCTTCACAAGTCACAAACCTTAAAATGCTTTTGTGATGCAGTTGACACTGTCTTAAGAACTGCTTCCACAGGAATGGTGATGCAAAGGCATGCCTGGGTTAGGCTTCAGAGAGTTCTGGAGGAAGTCAAATTTTAAATGCCCCATTGGGAAAAGAATTTCTTCTTAGCAGTTCCTCAGCAGAAATCCTTTAAATATTAGAGGAGAGGGGTAAGTTAATGCAGGCAGTGAAACTTCTTTTTCTTTCAATAGTCCCCAAGTACCACAGGAAATGCCCTTCTAGCCCTGGACCTTTCTTCAGGAAATCTTTCAAACCAAGCTAACAGAATTCCAGTAAACACTGATATAAAAAGAGGTGGCAAGGGGACTCTAAAATGAAAGGGAATAGAGTCCACTGGTCTTCCAATCATAAAATGAGTGCATGACTATTTCTGCACCTCCCTCAAAGTTAGCAGACAGTCTTTCTCTTTCTCTGCCATCTAGAAACAAATAACAGATTCTTTGGTGCTAAGAATAGTTCAAAAGGGCTACATATGGCATTGGGCTTCTCTTCCTTTGAAAGCAGAAATCCCTGTTCCTCCAGAAAAAAATTACGTATTTGTTCCCTCAGATTTAACAGACACACTGTCACAAGGTGTTATAGAACCTGTCCCCCTTCTCAACAGAGAAACGTCTTTTACTCAAGGATTTTTCTTGTATCAAAGAAGGATGGCACTTTGACACCAGTTTTGGATGTTTCAGTTCTGAATTCTTTTTTCATTCTACCAAAATACAAGATGTTAATTCACCATTCCCTCTTTCCTCTTCTTCCACATAATTCTTAAGTCATGCTGGACTTCAAAGATACATATTATCGTATTCCATTTTTGGGAAATCCATGTATGTTAAGATTTTGTGTCTGGGTTGCATTTTTCGGTTTGTATCCTAGTCATTTAGTCTATCTACAGCCCCACGAGTTGTCTCAAAATGCCTGGCTCTAGTTATTCCCCTCTTCAGACTTAATCTGCGTTTACCCGTACATGGGTAATTACCTTATCATTGCAGATTCCTTCCAAGACATCCACGCATCTGTTATTTTCTCCATTAACCTTTTTTCTTTTAAATAGAATTCAAATTAAACCTAAGAAAATATTTCCTAATTCAATCTCACAGGTTTACTCTATCTGGGATGCCTTCTGCCCCCCCCCATGATGGCATACCGAAAGTCGCTTTCTTCCATTTACATTTGTTAGACCTGGCTTACTGATCTAACTCCACAGCAAGAGATTTCCCCAGAATTCTAGGTTACAAGGGATCAGTATCCTCATGGCCAGAATACACAGATTCAGTGGTGACTCAAATCTATTTGGACCCAGCACCCCAACATCCTGTACAGTTTCAGGTTCCAGTTTTGAACTTCATTGAAAAGGAACTCCTTTGGTGGACCAGTCAGGTTGATCTAACTACATGTCACCCACTTTCTTCTTTCGTCTCAAGTCAGTCTCTCACAACAGTCTCCTCAGACTATGCCTGGGGAGTGGTTTTCAAAGGGATCAAAGCTCGATAGATATTGGATCTCAACTTCAGAAAAAAAAAAAACATAAACCTCAAAGAAATTATGGCCCTGATAAAGGCAATAAAAACCTTGAACCCACCTGTGGATCCAGGACCACTGTTAGTAATTGCAGACAACACCATAATGATGTGGTACATAAACAGGGAAGAACCTGATCTTACACCCTGTACAGACAATACATGGGTGCCAGGGAGCTAGCAACTTAGAACAGTCTTTTTCTCTTCAGGCAACCTACATCCTGTCAGAGTAAAACACAATTTTAGACTCCCTAAGCAGACCCCAGACAGACTCTCATGAATGGATTTTGCACCCAGAGGTCTTCCAGAAGATTGTCCACTTATGGGGAACTCCACAATTAGATAATTTTGCCTTAATTTACAGCAGATATTCTTCATTCTCACTGCTGCAGTAACCTGTGGGTAGTGTCCTGCCAAGGACACATCACCCAGCTGGCTTGCTAAACTTTTAAGTCCCCTCCCTCTCATTTACTCTAGCTGCTGATAGGCTGCATCTTTTTAGGTGGGAAGTATATCAGCAACCAGAGCGACATAAATCTTCTGAATTTGCTAGCTTAAGGAGAAGCATCTCTCTGGCTCCAGCAGTTGGTCAAAAGCTTCTTGCCTAACAGATAAGAACCCTTTTTGTGGACCTCATCCTTCCATAAATATTTTTATTGAATATTTGTGGTATGATTTCTGAACTACCTTAATATATGCAAAAAGACAGTTATTTGTGGTATTCTACCTTAAAGGAACACTCCGGGCTCTAACACAAATTAACTCAACCCTGAGTCTTTTTCTTTCCCTGCAAACTCATCCCCGCCATCATCAGTTACCAGAATACAACAAAAAGTTTTCCCGTCTACATTTCTGCCTTTTCCTAGCGTAGGGCAGGAAAGCCCATCCCCCATTCTTTGGTATCGCATGCTTTCTGTCTCAGTTGGTCTGCACCTTCCTGACGTACCTTCGACACAATCAAATCAGTAGTCCCGTCTCGTGCTGATCCTCCCACACTGTGACATCGGCATTATTCAGACTGGCCCATGTAGCAGTTACTATAAAGTTCAGCAAAACTTCTTATGGAACTCTATTCCGTCCACTGTTTCTAACCGGAAGAGAAACACCATCGGCTCAACTAACATCTCCAGACAGTTCTTCGGCAACAGACAGAATCAGCTCTAATTAATTAGGTAAGTTCCTAAACTATATGCAACTATCTGCCGACAACGTATATTTGTCCTTTGGTTCTCGTTTCTTTGTACAGGTATGTAGTGATCTCCACAAGGTTTTATCCAACTTCCCTGGTGCAGTCAGTGCATGCATGTGTATGAGTGTTTCTGTCTGCATGTATGTGAGTGAATGCGTGCATGAAAGCAGTATGCATGTCTGTGTGAATGCAGAATAGGCTGAGTTTGCATGCATGTGAGAAAGTGAACAGTGCAGGAGAGAATGCGGATTGCGTGCGAGAAAACAGTATGTATGGATGTCTTTGAGCATGCAGGTAAGGTTGTGCGTGTGTTTATGACTGCAGAAATCAGGGTTAATGTGTGTGCCTGAACACGAGCTACTAATGTGTGCTTCTGTTAGAGATTATATGTGCATCTGCTATGTTTACTTAGGTTATTTTTCAATTTTGTGTGCAAAAATGTGAAAAAAATATTAAATATTTCGGCTGTGTTTTTACAGTTGAAATGTGTGTTTTCCTGCTTGTTACTGTTTTACCAGAATTGTAATATTTTCTCTTTTCTGAGATAGTAAATGATCCAATGTTGTCTTCTTTGTTTGACCTTGTGGATGAGTTATCAGATCCAACATTGGCACCTTTTTTCAGGTTCTCAGATCCAGAGCTCAGGCTCCTTTCTTACCCCATAATTTCCTCCTGTTCCTACAGTAGAACCTCAGATCTCCTTAGCTACTTGATCAGTTTTGACGTGATTTGAGGGCTCAGCTCTCATTTTTCAGATAAGTGATTTTTCTCTGTTATTATTCCATTAGCTCTTGTCAATATCCTGTAGCTACTGAATCCCTTCTGTATAGTTAGCTTCTGTTTGTTAGCATTGAGTGAATTAGTTATTTGTTAGTGAGTCGGTGTTTGTAGGTGCTTCTTTTCCTCATTTTCCTCCCCCGGTCCATTAAAGTAAAAAAAAAAAAAAAAGTTGTTTGTCATTTATATAGTTTTACACTGCTGTTAGCTTTGAATTTGTGCTTCTTCTGGGCTGTTTTTCTTTTTGTGTGGTTTGACTGTGGCCTTGGATATGAAGGGTAAGGCTTGTGGACTTTAAAAATTCACTTTATGTGAAGGTACTGACTTTGGGGAAGGAGAGGGGCCCCTAAAATCCCCCTTGGAAGATGTCCCATTTGATGACATCCTCAAATTAATGAAGCAGAAAAGGAGTTGATCCACCAAAGACCCCTCCCGAGAGATGTTGGCATTCTTGATGCTTTCAGGGCTGACCCATCTACTGCTTGGGTAGTCCCTACCTTTGATGGGCACATTGACCTAGTTACTCAGCAGGCTTGGAAAGAACCCAGTGTGATGGAGCTGATCCCGAGAAAACCTCACAGGATTTTGGTATCCCATAGGAATAGGCCATGTTGGAGTAAGAGTCCCGCAGTAGATGTCATGGTGATTGCAGCAGCAGTGGGGAAAGGAACACATACTGAAGAGAGTACCTCTCTCTATCCCACTGACAGGGAGTCTAGGCCTTTCAACAGACTTGGAAAGCTGACTTGCGCCTCAGCAACATTTGTTCTACATGCACTGAATTACCTAGCACACATGACACATCTCCAGACTGACTTGACCAAGGAGCTTTCCAAGTCCCTTTCGAGTAATCTGCCTACTGATATACAAAAAACTATGGAATTCCAACGAACTACCCTTTAATTGATAGTTAACGTGTCCATGCAACTGTGTTCCAGTACAGCTGATGGCATGTCAAGAGCTGCAGGCAGCTGACACTGCTGTTTGGTGGCACACTTGGATACATCTGTGCAGTTTTGCAAAGAGCTTCAAGATGTCCTTTGTCCAGTGCTCCCTTTGATAGTTCCTCACTGTTTTGACTCAAGGTCAAGGAAATGCTCACCAGAAGTGATCAGGAGGACAAAATCTTGTCTGCTGTGAGCATTTGTTTTTCCATCCTCAAAGGTCTTTCTCCTAGAACTAAAAGAGTGGAAAGAAGTTAATTGTTCAGTAAATCCCAGATTTTTGCTCAGGACCATTCTGATGATGGAGGAGGAAACAACCAGGGCAGAGGTGGGCCACAAAGTCACAGTTCAGACTATTCTGCCTGTTTTAAGAAGAATCAATTTAATGTGCTCTATAGACCTTTAGGATGCTTACTATCACATAAAAAGCACTGTTCTTTGGTTGTATCACAGCACCCAGTGTGTTCACCAAGTGCATGACAGTGGTAGTATCATATCTAAGGTTGCAAGAGTACCAGGTGTTCTGTTACTTAGATGACTGATTCCTCACAGCACCCACCAAAAATATGTTTATTCAATCCAGTGACTTTTTGCTGCAATTCTCTCACAAACTGGGGATTACTGTCAGTTTAAAGAAAAGCTAGCTGACACTGACCCAGACAATATAATTCATAGGGTGCCACCTGGACACAACATTGCAAATTGCCAAACTTCCATACTTAAGAATACTCTGTCTGTGTTGGCAAGTTTCTGAGGTCCTCTTCTTCTTGAAACCTCCAGAAAGACTTATTCTTCAGTTACTGGTCATAACGGCCTCTTCGATCACACAACTTCCTCCTCAAGCCAGATTATACACAATGATGCTACAGTAGACAACTCTGTCCAGTAGTCCATTTTGTATCAACCCATGCATTTCCTTGTTCATCTCACACTGCTCTGCAGACCTCACATCCACTGGTGGTTGACTGTTCATCTTTCCACCTGCAAAGGTCAGAGTGACCTTGGACTTTTCACTTTTTGACTGGAACATTTTGAAAGGAAGAAAATACTAGGCACATGGACAACTTCAGAGGTCAAACTTCACGTCAGTGGCTTAGAAATGAGGGCAGTCCTTCTAGAGTTGCAGGCTTTATAAGATTCCCCTCCCAAGGGTGTGATTTCTATCTGGTATATCAACAAGCAAGAGAGAACCTGTTCACACCCACTGTGTTGAGAAGTCATGAGGATTTGGTAATGGGCAATGTCTTCCAAATGTTTTCTAGAGACAATACACATTCTGGAGAGTTCCACTGTATTAGCGGGTAAGCTGAGCAGATCCATTCCCTTGCCTCTTGAGTAGTCCCTCAATCAGTCAGTGACAACCATGCTTTTCAGTCACTGGGGCCAGCCGTGCTGCAGTCTGTTGCATCCCCTCTAAACACAGAGTGGAGCAACTAGCTTGCCCTGATTCCCCGTGGAGGGTCAATCGATGAAGGATGCTCTGATTCACACCTGGCTGCTGGTGTCCTGTATGTCTTTCCACCTTTTCCTCTTATAACAAAGTTCCTTCAAAAAGCAGTCTAGTACTATCTCACCTATGTGGTTAGCCTCATCAGGAAATAAAGGCCCTGAAATAAACCGCATGGTTTGTCCAAGTCCAGTGTTAGCCAGGGATACCAGGCTTTCCTCTTCAGAACTCCCATGTTTTATCCTCCTCACAAAAGCTGAACAGCAGAAGAGTCTCTAGAAACAAATGGAACAGATTTGCTATCTGGACATCATTAAAGAGGTCAGATCCCTTCTCAGCACCTTTACCTTCCATTCTGGATTTTTTTTTTGTTAGGATTATTTCAGGAATTTGCTGGGGGGTTTTTTGTCATTAAGGTACAGCGGGCTGCCATGTCTAACTATACTATAGGGGAGAAAATCAGAATTCTATTGCATGTTTGAAACTGTCCAAAACCCTTTTACACAGAACTTTCTGAAGTCCCCTGCGAGAGATCTGTTTCCTCCTTGGAACATTATTTTATTGCTTCAAGCCTTAACTAGACACCTTTCAAACCAGCAGCTTTAGCAGAACTAAAGATGTTAAGTTGTCTGTCTCAACTTCATTCTTGCTGGATGGGTTCGGAGCCGATCCTTGGCTCCGACTCGGCCTTTTTCTAAAGCTTGAGAGCTGTTTACCGGCTCGAGGCCTCTCCTTATCCCACAATGCTAGGCGTCAGATATCCAGATCTCATTTGCCACTTCAGCTATGAGGTTGCATTTTTACTGGCTCCAGGTCATATAATTCTTTTTATAACCTTTAATAGTCAGGGTTGTTGTTGCTAATTTAGATTTTTCTTTTCTATTAGAGTTGTTAAATTGTAATCCCTTTAGACCCACTTATAATTCCCTTTTTTCTGTTGATTACAGAGTTTTATTCCCTTCCTCCCTTCCCCTCCCCATCCCCCTTTGGGGTAGTGGTTAGGCCTATCTCTGTATAGTGATAGTATGTGATAGTATAGTGTGTTTTATATATATATATATATATATATATATATATATATATATATATATATATATACATATATATATTATATATATATAGTTTTTATAGTTTTTGGTTAATTATAACTGCTATAGTTGTAAACGTTGTATTGTCTGATGTTAAGTTGTCATTCTCGCCTTCATTCTTGCTGGATGGGTTCGGAGCCGATCCTCGGCTCCGACTCGGCCTATACTATAGCTCGAGAGCTATTTTTACCGGCTCGAGGCAGCCCTATATCCCACAATACCATGTGCTAACTCCCCAGATCTCGTTTGCCGCTTCGCTGCGAAGTTGCGTTTTTACCGGCTTAGGTCAGTTAAGAACTTTTTGTGTAGTTTTTTTTTTTTTTTTTTTAGGTAAAAGGTTAGATTCCCTATCTAATTATATTCCCCATTGTATTACCTAATCCTAAAATCTTATTAGCTAAAAAAATTTTTAAGCCCTTCTCCCCCTTTTTAGTCAAACTTATAGACGGGCCTTTGGGCCTTAGCTTTTCTATAGTTTTCCTATAGTTCCGTTTTTTTAGTGTGTGTGTGTGTGTCAGTCCTTTAACTTCTCCCCTTGTGTTAGAGTTTGAGTGTGAGTTGAGTGCTGACTGTGTTGACTCTTAGTGTCCACCATAATGTCTAAAGACACTAAGATTTCAGGATTCAAGAAGTGTGACTCGTGCTGTCAGAAGATGTCTCTGACGGACGGTCACACTTCTTGTGTTTTATTGTTTAGGACCCTTGCACCTGCAGTACTCTTGTTCCGTGTGTCACGGATTTAGTTCAAGAGTCCTGCAGGAGCGCCGTAATAAGTTGATTTTGAGGGGATTATTGAAGCCTGACGACTCCTCATCTAAGTCTGGCTCGGGGAAGTCGCCCAAGCCCGCCAAACCCTCGGCTCCAGCTTCTGAGTCGACGGCTGGTGGAACCGAAAGTGCTCCGACATCGGCTCCGGCCGGATCCGATGCAAGCAAGACTTTGCCCGCTCCGAAACCCTTTTCGGAGCCAACAACAGCGCGCAAGCACTCTAGATCGCCCTCAGTCGAGTCCGTTCGATCGGCTCCAACATCGCCTTTATTGTCGGAGCGGAGTCATAGGGCTCATTCTTCTAGGCTGTCCGACCATGACATTGAGAGGGTGGTCAGTAGACTACTCAAGTCCCAGGCACTGACCCAAATAATTCAAAGCCCATCTCATCAGACTGTGCCTCCCTCGGTACCACTTTCGATTCCTCCTCCAACTCTTCAGTTGAGTTCGGAACCGGAGTTTGTCGGAACCGGGACCTTGCCCACGTCGGAGCCGATACTACCACCTTTGGCTCCGACATCGTTGGCTCCGACCTCTTCATTGGTGCCGTCCATGGAGAGGTCTGGGTGCCGAGACTCCATCGTCTTCTCCGAGGGGGCGAGTGGCATCGGACCCTTGTCCGACCCCGTTCTCCCTCTCGGAGCGTCGGCTCTGTTTAGTTCGGCCCCGACATCATTCTCGGAGCCTTCTCTGTCGGCGTCGGGGACGGTCCTGGTATCCTCTTAGCCAGGGCTGTCTTCGGTGCCTGATAGGGGAGCCTTTGAGGTGATGAGGAGCGTGCTGGATCCGGTGTCCGCTCCAAGGCTGGTTCCTTCAGCTCCTCCCTCTACAGTGCCTGTTACGGTCTCTGGTCATCCTCTTGAAACAGATAGCAGAGATCCAAAGCGCAGGGTACCCACTTTGGGTGTCTCTTCCTCGTCCGAGGCCACCCCTGAAGTTTCAGGGGAACCCCCTAGGAAAAGAAAGTGCAAGAGGAAGTACGTGGACTCCCCCAAGTCTCTCACTTCGGACACCGACTTGGATGAGTCGGAGGGTTCCCCGAGATCACCCTCTGAGGATGTCTCCTTTTCAGACATCCTAGAGATCCTAAAACAGAGGGGGAATTGGTCCACCCTCAAACCCTCCGAGGACGAGTCGGTTTACCTTGATGCTTTTGGGTCTCGTCCTTCCACCTCCTGTGTGTCCCCTCCTTTCGACCCACTGATGGAAGTAATGGCCAGAAAGGCGTGGGCAGCTCCTGACTCGATGTTACCTACCCCTAGGAGGCCTTCTAAATTTATTTCTGCTCCGGTAGACAAACCATTTCTGACCAAGGGTGTCTCGGTAGATGCTGTGGTGGTAGCAGCCGCCACTAAGAAGGAATTGGCTGATCCTTCTGTACCTGTTCATCCTCCTAACAAAGACTCTAGGACTATGGACAGGTACGGGAAGCGGACATTTGCTTCAGCGACCTTTGCCATGCGGTCGCTGAACTATGTATGTCATTTCACCCGCCTTCAGAGAGATTTGCTCAAAGAACAGGGTGAAACCATACAGGATCCTTCTGCTGGGGGGTATCAGGGCAAGATTAACTCCCAGCTGGCTACCCTGAATCCCATTGCCAACTCCTCCATGAGGCTTATCTCTTATGCAGCCGATGGAGCGACTAGGGCCGCAGGCACAGGTGTTGCATTGAGACGTCACGCTTGGATGCGACTGTAATTTTGCTGATCCGTTCAAGGCGTCCTTCACCAACACCCCCTTTGATGGTTCAGAGTTGTTTGGACCTCAGGTGAAGACTTCCCTCACCAGGTACGAGCAAGATGGTAAGACTCTCTCTACCGTGGGAGTCCACTTTTCCACACCATCTAGACCATACCCTAAAGGTCAGAAGGGTGGAAAGATGTGGTTCCGCAAACCACAGGGAGTCGTGCCTGCCGCACGTGGTGAACTTCCCCCCAGAGGCAGAGGGGGGAAACAATAATAGACGGCGCCCCAGGGGCAGAGGGGGTCCACAGAACCAGGGTTCCAGGGAATCATTCCCTGACCAACCCTTTCAGCATCCCTGAGAAGCTGCCCGACTGTCCACTCTCGGAGGCAGTCGGGGGAAGATTATCACTGTACCCAGAAGCCTGGCGACTCCTCACACAAGACAAATAGGTACAGGCTATCATATCCGAGGGTTACAAAATCCCTTTGTCCACACCCCCATTCAAACAAACAGATCCCTTCCAGATGTTCCACCCGGTCTAAGGGAACAAGCAGTACTAGAAATCTCAAAACTGCTAAGAAAAAGAGCCATCCAGCCAGTCCCAGCAGACCAGTAAGGATCCGGGATTTACTCCAAGTTCTTTTTGGTACCAAAGAAGACAGGGGACTGGAGACCCATTTTGGATCTCAGCAGATTAAACAAATCTGTTCAAAGAACGAAGTTCCGGGTGGTTACGCTTCAGTCCATTCTACCCTTTTTGGGTCCGGACATTTGGATGTGCTCCATAGACCTTCAGGATGCGTACTACCATATCAAAATGAACAGACGCTCCAGGAGGTTTCTCCGCTTCCGGCTGGGAGCCAGTCACTATCAGTTCAGAGCCCTGCCCTTTGGTCTCACCACAGCCCCCAGGGTGTTCGCCAAATGCATGGCAGTGGTTACGGCTCACCTGAGACTGAGAGGATTCCGGGTGTTTCCATATCTAGACGACTGGCTCCTAACTGCTTCCACCAGGAATCAACTAATCCGAGCCAGGGATTATACCATTCAAACTTGCTCAGAGCTAGGTATCTCTATAAACTTCGAAAAGTCTGCATTGTCGCCTTGTCAGTCTATAACCTTTATAGGCGCCATATTAAACACAAAAGAACTGTCGGCAAAACTCCCATTCGAAAGAGTATTAGACATTCACCGACATGTTCAAACGTTGCTACAATGCAAGAGAATTCAGGCCAGATTTGTATTGAAAACCTTGGGTCTCATGGCAGCAGCTATCACATTACTTCCCCTGGCTCGTTTTCACATGCAAATTCTTCAGTGGAAGCTCTTTACCCAATGTTCCTTTCAACAGCTTCCGATGTCTCACAACATAATAATTACTCAGTCATGCAAAGACCACCTTTCTTGGTGGATGGTCTCCCCTCAAGTTTTTCAGGGCAGACCGTTTGTACTTCCTCCTCCAGTTGCCACGGTCACAACGGATGCCTCCCTGATCGGGTGGGGGGGGGGGCATTTTCAGGGCAGGACTGTCCAGGGCACTTGGCAACCATTAGAGTACCATCTGCACATAAACATCTTTGAGATAAGAGCGGTACTTTTAGCGTTGCAAACTCTTCAGGACACTCTACCTACCGAGACTATTGCAGTTCACATGGACAATATGTCGGTAGTGTGGTACATCAACAAGCAGGGCGGAACCAGGTCCTATCCCTTATGTCGAGAAGCACTCAGACTTTGGTATTGGGCGATCTCTTCTCAACGGTTTCTGATAGCAACGCACATCCCCGGAAACCCCGGAAAGTCCAGCGTCATAGCGGACAGGCTAAGCAGAGCAATCCTTATGCCTCACGAGTGGTCTCTCAATCAGTTAGTAGCGGACAAAATTTTCCACAGATGGGGTCAACCTTGCTGCAACCTTTTTGCAACCCCTCTCAACAGCAAGTGCAGCGACTTCTTCACACTCTTCCCCCTCCCGGGCAATTCCCCCAGAGACGCTCTAGTTCACGATTGGCCCTGGGGTCTACTCTATGCATTCCCTCCTTTTCCCTTAATTCCAAAATTGATTCAGAAAGCGACTGCTTTGGGATCCATGATGATCCTCATTGCTCCTTACTGGCCTCGATAAATTTGGTTCCCATTCCTACGTCACCTGCTGGAACAGCCCTGGAATCTGGACCCAGTGCCAGACCTCTTGATTCATCAGTCGGGCGGGCTGCACCAATCATTTCACTCTCTCAACCTCACAGCTTGGTTGCTCCACTTCCAACCTTAGCCAGGCTTCCACGTATTTCTCAGACAGTGTGCGAAATCATACTTTCTTCGTACAAACCTTCTACTAGAAAGACTTATGCTTTCTGGGCAGAGGCTAGAAAGATAGACCCCTTTACAGCCCCTGTCCGTAATGTTTTAGATTTTTTGGCGGAACTTTTTTGAGCAGGTTCCTTGGCTGCCACCATTAGGGTCCAATTGGCTGCTATCGTAAATTTTCACATTAGCCTATCAGAGTCCAGTATCATGTCCCACAAACTTTGTAAGGCCTTTCTTAAAGGAACTATCTTACTTAGACCCCCGGTTAAAGATCCCCCCCCTCCGTGGGATTTGAACTTGATATTAACTTCATTGATTCTCCCTCCTTTTGAACCTGCAGCTTCTTGTTCCTTAAAGTTACTGTCCTGGAAGACTCTCTTCTTAGTAGCCATCACCTCGGCCAGAAGAGTATCGGAACTTCAAGCCCTTTGTGTTCGTCCTCCATATCTTATTTTTCACAAAGATAGAGTTTCACTCAGGACTAATCCTTCCTTTTTGCCCAAAATACCCTCAGAGACAAATCTCAATCAGGCTATTGATCTTCCTGTCTTTTTTCCTAATTATTCAAACAGAGCTGAACAAAAGTTACACTATTTGGATGTTCACAGGCAGTTATGTTTTCATTTGGATAGGACCAAACAGCCAAGAAAATCAGATCAACTGTTCCTGTACTTTGCTGAGGGGAAGCAGGGCCTGCCAGTTTCTAAGGTAACCTTGTCCAGGTGGCTGGCCTCTATTATTACCTTGATCTACCAACTGAGACATAAAGAACTTCCTTCAAAACCAAAAGCTCATTCCACCAGAGCATTGGCTACGTCGGTAGCTTTTCAGGCTAGACTTCCAATGGAATCTATTTGTGCTGCAGCAACATGGGCCACTCCTCATACCTTCATTTCACATTACAAGTTGGATATGGCCTCCAGGAGTCGATCTGTTTTTGGTTCCACTGTGCTCAAGAGTCTGTTTCGATGAGCCACCCAGGGCTAAGGTGCTAGGGACGCTGTCCCATCCAGCAAGAATGAAGACGAGATAGACAACTTAACATTAAGAAGTTATGTACCTACCATAACGTTCCATGTTAGTTATCTTCATCTCGTCTTCTTTCTTGCGTCCCACCCTCCATCCCCCTAGCCTGGTTAGGACCAAGAAGAATCCCTTTTGAGGCCTTCTTCCTACGGTTGATCTTGTTTTTATGTTACGTCCTCCTCTGTTGTAGCACTGTAGGTAAACCTTTGGTGGGAACTAGTGTGTTTTTTTCCATGGTGTTAGCTTTCCAAACGAGATCTGGATATCTGACGCCAGGCATTGTGGGATAAGGGGAGGCCTCGAGCCGGTAAAGAGCTCTCGAGCTTTAGAAAAAGGCCGAGTCGGAGCCAAGGATCGGCTCCGAACCCATCCAGCAAGAAAGAAGGCGAGATGAAGACAACTGACACGGACGTTATGATAGGTACATAACTTCTTATTTCTGTCCTTGAAATACCATTCTCCTTGTAGCCTTTCCATCTGCTTGAAGAATTTGAGTTTTAGGCATTATTTTGAAAACGTCCTTATCTGATCTCTCATAAGGACTGAGTGGCTCTTCAAAAATATCAAAAACATCAAAATGGTCCACATAGTCCAGGAACAGCAGAGTTAAAAAAAAAAAAAAAAAAAAAAAACAGCATGTATGGGTTTACACACTTAGTTTTGGTTCTCTTCGCACGTGTCATAATTGTCTTCCCAAAGTGGCCTTGGAAGCTGCCCTTAGTCAGTCCATTAACTTGCTAGTCTTTTTTCCAAAATTTCCTAATAAAAGAGAATACACTTAGCATTTACTTGAATGTTCACCACCAACTGGTATTCCACTTGCATTGTACCAAGGGTTTTAGGAAAACAGATCAACATTTTGTTTCCTTTTCAAACGCCAAATTGGGAGATGGTGTTTCCAAAGTCACAATATCCCGGTGGCTTTCTGATTGTATTGCTTTTGCATATAAAGAGAAAGACCTGTCTCTCCATTACAGACCAAAAGCTCTTTCAACCAGAGTGGTTGCAACCTCTGCATCCTTCTTTGCCAGAGTGCCTTTGGATGGCATTTGTGCTGCAGCTACCTATGTTTCCCATTACAAGCCAAACCGCAGTCAAGATCCCTTACATCCCTCGGAATTATCCTTCCTTGAGACCACCCTCGAGTGCTAAAAGGTAGGAAATCCATCCCATGCATTGAATCAGATGGAAAAGGCAACATCAGATACAGAGGTTATGTACTTAACATAATGCAGAATCCATGTTGTCTTATTCCATCTGGCTCCACCTTCCCTCCCTCTGCCCCCTTGCCTAAATTGTCATCTTTGTGGCTCTTGACTTATTGCATTGGACATATTCAGAACCTTGTTTTATATACGGTTTGGAACTGTATCCTGGTCTTATCTTAACTCTTCCTATACCCTTTTATTGTTTTTTTAGGGGTGTATGTAAGGTGCAAATGGGTACACTTGATCCAAGTATTGTTGGGACAAGAGGGAATCATGGTTAAGAAGGGTAGCCTGAACCCCGGATGCAAGGACCTGAAAAAAATAAAAATACAGCACTACCTTTTGTTGGACTCAGTCTGATTCAATAACCCATCCGTTGACCCAGAAAAAAGAAGACAACATAGTTCTAGCATTATGGTAAGTACAGAGCTTTCGTTTCTATGATATTTTTAACTAAAAATTTAGGGTCTGATGTCACAATTTTCATTGTACTGCGTGTGTTTACTAGTATGGTGAAGGAAAGTGTTCTTGGTACTTACTAGTGTATACCAACCTTTGCCCAGTGTTACTGAGCTTACTGTACGGGTAATCAAATTTCTTCCCTGGCAACAGCATGGATAATATTCCCTTCTTGTGAAATTCACCAAGGGCAATTACCACAAGCATCCACATAGACTAGATCTACTCGCACAGCACAAGGGGAGTTTGATACGCCCTAACATCAGTCAACTACAACTGAGAGCCTGGATAATTTAATGTTAAGACCTTTTAAGCACCTTTTTCACAAAACATGCAGTAGATACTAAATGTGCTAAGAAAACCTGCTACTAGAAAATCTTATGTTGCCAAATGGAAGAGATTTTATAGTTGGTGCCTTTCCAATCACAGGGGTCCTGAAATGGAAGTCGCACCTCTGGTTCTCATATATTTGTGAGAGCTGCTTAAAGATGGCTTGTAGTTTGCTTCGATCAGGCTGCATCTTTCATCTATTGGTTCATAGATAATTACTAGGCTAACTATCTTTGCAGGCCATTTTAAGTCAAGCTCCCTTTTTGTGCTCAAAATAACCTATCCCATTTCATCTGGCAAGTTGAGCTACTGTTTTTGTTGTTTTGGTGAATTGGAGCGTTTGATTGGCTAGTTGCTGATTTGAATGGCTATTTGGCTGAACTTGTGTTTGGTGGTCTTGTGGTCTGATGAGGTGGTTTTTGGCCGTGGAAGCATTTGCCATCTGGGTTGTGTGGCGAATACATGTTGAGGTGGTGTTGCCGTGTGAAACCAGTGTTTTTCTTCCTTTATCTACACATTTTCTATATTGGTTGCTTCATTCAGTGGAGGGAGTTATTTTTCTTGATTTTACTTAAAACAGAGATTGATTACATTTTGTTTACAGATGACATGAAAGGAATGAAAGATGTAAGTACAGGAGCAAAGTTTTCAGATCATAGACTGTATAGGTAATAATAGGAGTGAATGAAAATATAACAAAAAAGGAAATGGCTAAAAAGACCAACAGGAAAAACTGCAGGAATGGAATATGTTAAAAAAGAAAGAGGGCAACTGTAGGAAGATCATATGGCAATGAAGCCATTTATGGCAGTTTGATATAGTGGTAAATGTTGTATAAAGAAAATTAAAATATATATTTAAAATTGGAGAGAGAGAGAGAGAAAAGGAAGAAGGAAAGGATGATATAAGAATAAAGAATAGTAGAGAAAGGGCAGGGAAAAGTCTTGAAGAAGAAGAAGGAGTAGAAAATATAGTATATGAATATAACCCATCTGTATCAAGCAAAGTTCCTCATTAGCACTCTTCAAGAAAAATCTTGATAAGTGGATGGGAAATAGAAGATACATCCTGGGGGGTCACTTCTGTGGCTCTGCTCGACAGGGGCAAAGGAAAATAACTTGCTTATAGATAATTTGAGGGGACCCATGCATGGAATAAAGCATTTTGGAACTGCCTGTCGAATGATCTGAGTTGTACTTTAATATGGACAGGGATGATCTTTATTTTATTTGGATGGGGAGTCTGTTAAACAGCAGTAGTATCCTCTGTGATGTATACCTATCCCTCCAAACTATTCTGTTGATGTTGCAGAAAAGGTTTAGATTCCCTAGACTAAGTATGCAGTAAATCCATTAGTAATGGTCAGAGGATGCTTTGCATGCCCGCATGTTGCCTATTAGCAGCCTGTTGGTACTGAGCGTAGTGGCAGGGCTTTAAGACAGTCGACGTAAGACGTGTATCCTTTTAGTAAGCTGTCACTGTGGGCATTCAGTTGTTGCATGTGTCTGGATAGATGACATGCCAAAGGGGGCATTATATTCATTGATTGGCCTAATGAGGGCTGAGAAAAGTGGGACAGTGACATTCTTAGATCTGTACACAATCTATTTGTTTGAAAGATGTGCAATATAGAATGACTTTCTTACAATAGACAAATGTTGGTCAAAGATCAAGTCACTGCCCACATAAGTTCCAAAATCCTCAACAACTGTGTCAACTCTTAGCGGCATATTTTCAATATGGTAGTTCCCCAGGGTAGACAACTTCACAAAGGATGTAGCAATGCATATTTTGGCATTTAATTTCAGTCCATGATTTGGGCATAAGTTATTTATGTGGGACAAAACTTCCTGCAGGACGGCTAATTTGCAAATTCGCTGACTGCTCCTAGCTTGCAGTCATTTGTAAATTTATTCAGAGCCCTTTGGTATTGACTTTTACTTCAGAAACAGTAAATGACATACAGGAGATATCCAAGTATGGAACCCTAGGGGACTCCACTGGTGATTGGTCTCTTTGTGCAGGTAGCTTCCCCTGTTTTGATTATGTCTGTCTTGTCTGTGAACCAGTTGGCAATCCATCAGGTGACATAGGGATTTATTCCCAGGTTATTTAGTTTTTCTACTATGGCTGCATGGGGAATTCTGTCAAAAGCTCTGCAAAGGTTGCGGTACGTGGTGTGTACCGTTTTGCCTTCATCCATTGCTTTAGTGACCTTTTCAAAAAAATCCACCAAGGTGAATAAGTGTGATCCCTGCCTTGACAAATCCAAAGTGAGATGTGTCCATTGTTTGGAGGTTCCCTATCTTGACTAAGTCCATGATATGTCTTTCCATGGCTTAGCATATGGGGCTGAGTAGACTTAAGGGTCTGTAACTGGATAGGTCTTTGGAAGGTCTTCCCTTATGCAGCTTAGCATATGTAGTTGATCAAACTTAAGGGTCTGTAATTGCATAGCTCTGTGGAAGGTCCCCCCTTATGCAGGGGGAATGATTGTAGCTGTACTCCATTCACATGGTACTAAACCTATATGGAGGCTGAGATTGAACAGTGATAGGGGTTTGGCTAAATTGTGCTTCAAAATGCATCCAAGAATATTGTTTGGACCTTTTTGTTTTTTTAGCTGTTGATAGCAATAGGACTTGGTCCTGTGTGATAGCTGGAAGTGAGCCAGTTTCAGGTATATTCTGCAGGACAGATGGAGGGGCAAGTGGGGTAATGTTAGAGCTAAATTAATCGATCAGTAGGTTCGCAATATCTTCAGCCCCATTGTAAGAAACATGGTCACAGTCAGCTCAGCACATTGCTGCATTGCACTTTTGAAATAAAAACATAGCTAAAATGTACCATGTAATTGTCTTTAGCTTGGGTAGCTATTTTAGCCTCAAACTTGGCTTTATTGGAGTTTATTAAGCCCCTGAGTTTGTTTATTTCACTAACAAAGGCTGTAACATTCTGGGAATTATTCTTCATGTGATGTTATCCTATCTCGCCTTCATTCTTCACTGGTTGGGTTCGGAACCGAACCTTGGTTCCGACTCGGCCGTATACAAAAGCTTAAGGTCTTCCACTGGCTCATGGCTGTATCCCTATCCCATCATGCCCTAGCAAAGCCCCCCCCCCCCCCCCGATCTCATTTGCCGCTAAACAGATCAGGTGCTTTCCATTTTGGCTCTGGCTAAATTGGAAAATTTCTTACTCTTTATTGATGTACTTTGTGTGTTTGGCTGTTTAAAAATTAACGATTAGAGTTTTTAATAGTTATCTAGTCAGTTTAGACTGTCCCCTCTTCGGCTTTGCTTCGGGCTGTCGTTTTTCTTCGCTAGGCCTGTGTTACTTTCCTATCTCAGCTTAAATTTAGTGTTCAAAGACCGTTTCTAGTTAGAGGCTTTTCTTTACTATCTGTTTTCTTGCTTATTTGCACACACATTTAATTTAGTGTGTATTGTAAAAGAAAATTATTTAATTCTGTTACTACTTCTTAACCCAAAGCGGCAGCTTATTTGAGTTAGAGGGCTACATTTCTTCCTCCCCACCTTGTGACTAGGCAGCTTCGTTGTTAGTTAGGGAACTGCCACCCCTTCCCCTTCTTCTGCAGTAGTTGTTACGGTTGTTTCTTCTTATTGTTAAAAATATATATATTTGTATATAGCTTAGTTTTTCTGCTAGACTGTAAAGTAGTTTGTATACTTTTCTTATACTTGTTGACCATTTACATACTGATTATGTGTAAGGAACATAAGGAAATCAATCCCTCTGGGTTCAAAAAGTGTGTGAAGTGTAGTCAGAAAATGTTTATCATGGATGGACACACTATTTGTGTATACTGCCTTGGTGCATTGCATCTGCAAGAATCCTGTTCCATTTGCCACTCATTCAGTTCTAGGGTGCTTCTTGAAAGGAAGAACAAACTTATAGTGAGAGGTTTACTGAAGTCCCCCTTCACTGAAGGGTTAGAAGAAGGTCAGGGCACTTCAAAATCGACCAAGTCTCCTTCCTCGAAGTCTGACATATCTGGGAAAAGGTCATCTTCTCCTTCTGGATAATCGAAGCCAGCAAAAAAGCTGACCAAAGATGCTTCTCCAGACCCGAAGATTGCCGGGCCCAGAAAATCCCCGTCATCTGCTCCCTTTGTATCGATACCAATAGAGTTTGAATTGCAGAGCTAGTCCCCGGAATTGGTACCAGTCTCTCCTACTTTAAGATCACCTCTACTGCAACCAGTCAGATCTCCTGCGCCCTCCTCTCGGTCCTCCAGGAGTTTTTTTGATGATGACATGCATAGGCTGGTGCGCAGACTTTTAAGGACACTGGCACTGATCAAACTGCTGTTGACGCCAACCCAGAGGGACTCTGAACCGACCAAGACTTCCCCTTCAACATCGATTCCTCCTCCGAGCCGACCTGGGACCTCGGTGCCGGAATGTCTGGAACCGGCGTCTGAACTCGAGGAGTTTAGGAGCCGACACTGCCTGGTCGGGTCCGGGGAGGAAAGTTGGATTGGATATTTATCAGATCAGAACTTGCCTCTTGGGGCTTCGGTGCGGGTGAGCTCGTTTCCTACATTGGCCTCAGAGCCAACCCCCTTGGTTCCGGAAATGCCTTCATGTTCTTCGGAGCCAGAGGTGTCATCGGGTCAGGGGAGGAGGGCTTTCGAGGTGATGAGAGTGCTGTCTCCACAGACAGCTCCACTCTTGGGTCCTGACATTCTTCCCCCAAAGGCACTAGCATCTGTCTCGGTACCACACCATCCACAGACATGTGGAGACCCTAGGCCTCAGGATACCCCATCGGGTGAACCCCTCTCTTCCGAAACCTCTTCAGAATACCCTTCTCAAGAGGTCCCTTGTAAGAGACTTTGCAAGAGGAAGCATTTAGACTGCCCAGAGGAGTCAGTCACTTCTGATACAGACCTTGATGAGTCAGAAGGGTCCCCACGGCCGCCTTGTGAGGATGTCTCCTTTGCTGACATCCTAGAAATCCTTAAACAGAGAGGTGGCTGGAAGCCCATCAACGCTTCTGAGGAGGAGACTTTATACCTGAAGGCTTTTGGGTCTCCTCATTCCACCACTTGGGTTGTCTCCTCCTTTCAATGAACTCGTGGAATTAGTCAAAAGGCGTGGGAGTTTCCAGACGCAGTGGAACTGTGGAACCTGTTCCTCGGAGGCCAAATAAATGTATTACTGCACCTACAGAGAGGGAGTTTCTTACTAAGGGTATTCCAATGGATGCTATGGTGGCGGCGGCGGCAGCCACCAAAAAGTATGTTTCAGAGATATCCTCATCTGTCAATCTGCCAAACAAGGAGTCTCATATGATGGACAGATATGGAAAGCGCAAGTTCTCTTTAGCAACTTTTGCACTCAGATCGCTGAATTATCTGACGTACTTTACTAGGCTATAAAGAGATCTTCTGAAGGAGCTAGGAGATGCTCTACAAGGTTCAGTAGCTGCAGGGATATCAGACAAAGTTTCCTCTCAGCTCTCTATTTTAAACTCTGTGGTTACCCCCTCCATGAGGCTTATTTTTTACACAGCAGATGGAGCGAGCAGGGCAGCGGGTTCAGGATTTTCCCTGAGGAGACATTCCTGGATGCACTTGTGTGACTTTGCGGAGCCCTTTAAGTCTATCTTTGTTAATTCCTCCTTCAATGGCTCATCCCTCTTTGGGCCAAAAGTTAAGGACACACTCACCAGATGTGAGCAAGAAGGAAAAACTCTCTCTGCTGTAGGAGTCCATTTTTTCACTACCTTCTAGACCTTAGTCAAAAGGGAAGAAAGATGTGGTTCCGTAAATCCCAGAGAGTTTTTCAGGACACACGTGGTGACTCTTCCCTTAGGGCAGAGGGGGAAGCAATAATGGGAGATGCCTTCCATGCAGCAGAGGGCGTCCAGAAAAGCAGGGAGACATGGATTCATTCTGTGGTAGGCCTGGTCACTGCTCCTGAAAGGAGGACCACCTGTTCATTTCTGGGGGCAGTCGGGGGCTGCTTATCTTTGTACCCAGAAGCCTGGCTAGAAATAAAAGACAAGTGGGTACAAAGTATCATATTCAGAGGCTAATTTGTACCCTTTTCCCTTCCCATACCAAACATAAGGAACACCCTGGACATTCCACCCAGTCAGAGGGAACAGGCAAGTCTAGAAATTCAAAAGTTGCTAAACAAAAGAATCATCCAAATAGTCCCTGCAGACGAAATAGGATTCAGAACTTACTCAAGGTTCTTTTTAGTACCAAAGAGAACAGGGGACTGGAGGCCCATTTTGGATCTCAGCAGATTAAACGAATCAGTAAGAAAGACAAAGTTCCAGATGGTAACACTGCAGTCGATTTTTCCCTTTCTGGGAAAAGATGTGCTCTATAGACCTTCAGGAGGCATACTACCACATAAAGATGGACAGGCCATCCAGGAATCATCTGCGCTTTCAGCTGGGAGCCAGTCATTACCACTTTCGGGCTCTGCCCTTTGGTCTCACTACAGCCCTCAGAGTGTTCACCAAGTGTATGACAGTGGTCACAGCTCACCTGAGACATCTAGGATTCAGAGTGTTTCTGTATCTAGACAACTAGCTGCTACCCGCCACCACCAAGCATCTACTACTAAAAACAAGAGACACCACATTACTCATCACATTCATGATAAATATATGAAAAGATTGCCTTCTTACCATCTCAATGTATAGTTTTTATAGGGGCAGATCTAGATACAGCAAAAATGATGGCAAAACTTCCTCCAGAAAGAGTTTTAGTTCTGCGACATCAGGTCTTAACCTTCTTTCCATGAAAAGAGTGCAGGCTAGAACAGTTTTCAAAGTCTTGGGAACCATGGCAGCAGCGATAAACTTAGTTCAGTTAGCATGCATGCACATGAGAATTCTGAAGTGGCTACTGTTCACTCAGTGGTTGTTGCAGGAACTACCCATGTCTTACCAAATTCTGATAACAGAGTCCTGCAAGATAGACCTTCGCCGGTGGCTTCACTCCACTCACGTGACATCAGGTCGACATTTTGTTCTTCCACAGCCTTTAGCCACAGTAACCACGGATGCCTCCCAGATTGGGGGGGGGCATTATCTGGGAGGGACAGTCCAAGGCACTTGACAGGATCACGAGCCCCATTTTCACATCAATGTCCTAGAAATGAGAGCAGTGCTTTTGAAGTTGCAGGCACTTCAGGACTCTCTTCTGCTGGGAACTGTTGCAGTACAGACAGACAACATGCCAGTTGTTTGGTACATAAGCAAACAAGGAGGAACTAGGTCCTACCCCCTTTGTTGAGAATTCCTGAGAGTATCGCTGTAGGTGACCTCCTCCCAACGCTTTCTGATAGCAATGCACATCCCGGGGAAATCCAGTGTGATAGTAGCCAGACCCAGCAGAGCAATTCTGATGCCTCACGTGTGGTCCCTAAAACAAGAAGTAGCAGAGATGATTTTCCGCAAATGGGGCCAGCCTTGCTGCAACCTTTTTGCCATATCCATGAATGCCAATGCAGCAGGTATTTTGCCCTAATCCCCCCTCTGGGGGGAGTCACCAAGGGGATGCATTGTACACGATTGCCCATTGGGTCTCCTCTATGCCTTCCCAGCTTTTACCTTGATACTCAAAGTTCTTCAGAAAGCCAGCTCATTGGGAAGCAATCTGATTCTTGTCTCCCCATACTGGCCTAGTCAGATTTGTTTCCCCTTCCTTTGGCCTCATCTCCTGGAAGAACCGTGGGTTCTGGACCCTGTCCCAGACCTCCTGACTCATGCATCGGGAACGCTGCACCCCTCTCTTCAAAGCTCAAATTGAAAGCTTGGCTGCTCCGGTTCCAAATCTAGTCAGGCTCCCTGATCTTTGTCCTTCTGTGAAACATATCTTGATCGTGTCTCATAAGGCTTCAATGAGAAAAGTATACATGAGCAAATGGAAAAGATTTTCTTCCTGGGCATTAAGTAATGACATTGATCCCCTTTCTGCTCCTATAGGTTCTGTTCTTGAATTTTTAACAAGGCTATTTAATGAAGGTGCAGCTGCAGCTACCCATTCAAGTCCAATTAGCAGCGATATCTAATTTTCATACAAGCGATTTAGCCCCAAATTTGATCTCACAGGGAATGCAAAGCCTTCCTGAAGGGCACTATTTTAAGACCACCCATTAAGACCCCTCTACCACCATGGGACCTGAACTTTGTTTTTTCCAGTTTAATTCTTCCCTCCTTTGAACCTGTAGCATCCAGTGATCTAAAGTTCTTGACATGGAAAACAGTTATTTTAATTGCCATCACGACTGCTAGAAGGGTTTCAGAGCTGCAAGCATTATCGATAAAGCCCCCTATGTGCTTTTCCACAAAGACAGAGTATCCCTTCGAACAAACCCATCCTACCTACCTAAAGTATGTTCAGAGTCTAATTTAAATCAGTCCATAGAACTGCTAGTGTTTTTTCCCAACTATGGCAACAAGGCAGAATATGTGCTACACCAACTGGATGTACATAGACAATTACGTTTCTACTTACATAGGACGAAGGACTTCAGAAAATCTGACCAATTATTTGTTTAATTTTCAGAAGCTAACAAAGGTGATCCGGTATCTTAGGTCACACTTTCAAATTGGCTGTCAGATTGTATTACTTTTACATACAAATCTAACAACAAAGATCTTCCCTGTAAAGTCAAGGGTCATTCTACGAGAGCTGTAGCAGCTTCTTCTGCTTTTCACGCTAGACTAACAATTGATACCATTTGTGCTGCTGCAACATGTGCAGGAACTCATACCTCTATCACTCATTACAAAGTGGATTTGCCCTCCAGGAACAGGGCCTCTTTTGGGTCCACTGTTCTGAAGAATATTCTCCTGTGAGCCGCCCAAGAAATATGGTGCTATGGATGCTGTCCCAACCAGTGAAGAGTGAAGGCGAGATAGGACAACATCACATAAAGAAGTTATGTACTCACTATAATGTTGCATGTGTGTTGTTCATCTCGCCTTTATTCTTACATCCCACCCTCCTTCCCCCAGCCTTTGGCTCCTGGAGGACTGAATGGTTACATTTGGCAAATAATGTTCTCTGACCTCCCTCATTGTTCTGTAAAGTGTTAACATAGTCTGTTGGGTAATTGTTATCAGCAAATAAGATCTGGGGAGCCTTCCTAGGGCATGATGGGATAGGGATACAGCCAAGAGCCAGTGGAAGACCTTGAGCTTTTGTATACAGCCAAGTCAGAACTGAGGATCGGTTCTGAACCCAACCAGTGAAGAATAAAGGTGAGATGGACAACAAACATGGAACGTTATGGTGAGTACATAACTTCTTTGTTATGTTGTCCCATCTCGCCTTCATTCTTGCTGGTTGGTTCGGAAACGAGCATCGGTTCCAACTCGGCCTATTACTAAAGCTCGAGAGCTTCTACTAGCTCGAGGCTGTACCCTATCCCATCATGCGTAGGGAAGATTACCCAGATTTCTTTGCTGCTAAACTAGATTAGGTGCTTCCTACTAGACTCCAGGCTAAGTAGAAAGATTTTTTGCATTCTTGATAATTCTAAAGTGTTTTTTCTGGCTTACTGCTGATATATTTAGTGTTAGTGTATTGCTAGCTGTGAAAGCTTGCTTCACCTTTGGTTTTTTGTTTGCCTACAGGTCTTCATTGCTGGGGCCTGTTTTTCCCTATCCCGCATTGTTCATACCTCTCAACCGTCCTGAATTCCTTGTTTTGTACCGGTTTTGAGGTCCCAAATAATGGGGTGCCACGATTTCCAAGTGACATCCCTTAATTTCCGAGTTTCCCAGCTGATGACGTCAGCCCAGTGAACAGCCTGCCAGCCTGTCAGATTTGAGCTCCATGGATGACATGCGAGCATTTCCAGCTAGGATGAGCAGTTCTTTTACTTCTGCGAGCAAGGCCCAAGGCGGGCTTGTAAAGTTAAACTGCATGGGAAAGCTTTGAACGTCCCTAAACTGCAAGTGAAAGGGAAGGCTTCAAACAGAACAGCCATGTATTTAAGCTGGTGGCTCCAGGTATGTCCCTTAAGGCTGCAAAGTCCAGGAACATTGGTTTGAAGTAGTTTTTGTATTTCTGAAGTCCGTTCAGGCTGCTGCTGTGTATTATTTTCTGAAGGTGTGTGTGTGTATATGTGTGTGTGTGTATGTGTGTGTATAAAATGCCCCAGTTGAATATAACTGGTGGCTAGAGTTACCCAGGACCCTGTACCTTTGCAACAGGTAACAAGAGCCTGAATTCCCTACCCACCACCACTTGTGAAAACTGTCCAGGTTTTTGCCTCATATTTTTGTTCTGTGGTTTTCTGGAGGATTGAATTCACTTAGTAATGACAGGCATTTGAATTTCAGACTTCATATTCGAATAATACATTGCAACACAAACTTTTATTCTAGCAATTTCCAAGTTTGTAAGATCAATATTTGAAATTTGTCCCTATTTTGGTCTGTATCCCCCCATTATTGCCTTTGTCCAGGATTTTTGTGCTAAGAGGTTGAGAACTATGGTTAGAACTGAATTCACTAATTATGTTTGGGGGCTATATTCCCCCATTATTGGTTTCGTCCAGGTGTTTTGTGCTAAGAGATTGAGAGCTATGGTGAGAACTGAATTCACTAAATGATGGCATTTAAGTTTCAGTCTTCTTGTCTTTCAGGAAACAGCTTATTTGGCATAGTGGTATGTTGCTCTGACTATAGTGCACAGGGTCTGAGTTCAAGACTTGGCAGTGAAATGCATGGTGGTAACACATTTTATTCTAGCAACTTTCCAAGATTATACAATCAATGTTTATAATGTGTCCCTGGTTTTTGGGCTTTTGTCCCCATCCCCCCCATAAATTTTGGCTTTTTCCAGATTTCTTGTTTTGCAAAGTTGAGAGATACTATGGTTGAGTGTTGAGTGGATTTTACAAGGAGCTGAGGGCTTCAGGGGAAGAGAAGTTTAGTGCTGCCTATGTTGAGTTGGCTTGCATTGTTAATAGCATAACAGGTTGAATGCTTTTGATGCACAAGGCTGTGGGTTCTACTCCCACAGTGTGTAGACACATTGCTGATATTGTACTGTGTTGTACTTTTAAAGGGGGGGATGTGGATGGATGCTTGCTTGCTGCAGTCCTGAGAATGTCATGTTTGGCAGAGATAATTAGTAACTATGAACCTGTTATCAGTTTTCCATCTATTCCCTACTGCAATATTACTAATCATTTTTTTTTTAATGTAACAGAAGCAATATATTCTTCAAGGGCAACAGGTACTTTATTTGTAGATGAAACAATGAAATATAAAGTTGTTCGCTAGCAGTAACCTCTTCATTAGTTACAGATCTCTTTAATGCAGAATTATTTAGTTGACTTTCACTTTTGCAGAAATTGTGCATATTTACTGATACTGGTGGATTGTAGAAGTTTGAGTAAACTTTTATGATAGAAATGTTCTGAATTGGGCAGTTTTGTTATTATTAGTTCATGCATTTTGTT
Organism: Protopterus annectens; assembly: GCF_019279795.1. Classification (NCBI taxonomy): domain Eukaryota; kingdom Metazoa; phylum Chordata; order Ceratodontiformes; family Protopteridae; genus Protopterus; species Protopterus annectens. The sequence continues at coordinate 478,200,318 of NC_056745.1, read as the reverse complement.
TCATTGCTTACTGGAAAAATGTTCAAAACAAATTTAAAACGCGCTCCCAACAAGTGTGCTGTATTATACAAGGAATATAATTTAATACAATCAGGAAGGTGTTTCAAAGAACATCTGTATGTTTCCTGTGCAAGGGGCCTATGATTTGAAAACAGCTCAAAGGTAATCTTTATCCATCAATGGCCAGTTGCATTTTATTTGATTATGGGTTTCAAAGAATGTGAGTTTCAAGGGCAGGGAAGTTTTAATGCTAAGTCTGTTTTCATTGCGAGATTGTTTTGCTTTGTTTAGCAGATGCTATTAGTGTTTGTGCTGTAAAATATAAAATAAAAGTTTTAAGTGAAATCCAAATAACCTTTGTAGTAATAAAGCAGTATGCACATTAGTGTTTATGGTAAATAGCCAAGTAATGAGACATTGGAATGGCTGCATGGGTCTCTGGGGCCATATTTTGTTTGTCTGTTCTTCAGTTTGCATTTGAAAGTTGGTATCCCACAATTCCATTGCAGTGGGCGGGGTTACATAATTTTGTATGCATATGTTATGTTAATTAGCGTACAGATTTGTACCTGTTTTCATGGGCCTATGTCTAGTGTTTTGATGTTTCCAGGTTGAGAGGTATGGTGTTGTTGTATTTCCCTGTGTTTAAGCTTTTGTCGTGTTGAGTAGTGTTATCCCTTTAGTTTACGCTAAGGAGTTTGTTTAAGTTAGAGAACTCCTTACTGCTCCCATTTAAATTAAAGGGATTCCCCTCCCTTTGGTCATTGTTTCTCAGGGAGTGTTGTTTTACCTGGAGACCTCTCCTCTTACCACACGAGATCGTCATTTAAATAAGAGGCCTCTCCTCTAGTCCCTTATTCCCCTGCGGTGGTTGTTCTCCTGTGTTTCTCTCCTGTGTTTTTCAGTGTTCCTTTTAAAAAAAAACGAAAGAAAAAAAGACTTTGTTCTATTGTTGTTGTTGATCTTTCTCATCTTGGTTTCTCTGTACTGCTGGTAAGGTCGTTAGTTATAGTTGTTGACTAGGGTAAGCCATTGGTTAGACAAAGCTTGTTCATTATGTCTAGGGATAAAGAGGCAAAGAATTCTGGCTTTAAAAAATGCGACAGTTGTAACCAGGGAATGTCCCTGACAGATGGACACACCAGTGGTGTTTACTGCTTGGGTCTGGTCCATCTGCAGGAATCTTGCACAGTTTGTCATGCTTTTAGTTCTAGGGTTTTACTAGAACATAAAAATAAATCGATTTTTAGGGGGTTGCTTAAGGTTTCCTTTTCAGAGGCAGTCAAAAGGAAACAGAGTTGCCCTAATTCGATCCTTTCACCAAGATCAGACAAGTCTTCCAAATGAGCATCTTCCTCAGCACCACCTTCGGAACCATTAAGGAAGCAACCAAAGGAATCGACCTTGGACCCGAAGGCTTTTGAGCCCGAAATATCTGTCTCTTCGGTTCCACCGGTATTTTAGGAAATGATGGAGATCTGTAGCCCCAGTCGGTCCCCTATCTTGGAGCTGGTCTTGTCTGTGCTACACTCCCCTATCCTCCAGTCAGCCAAGTCATCAGCCCACTCCTCTTGATCTTCCAGGACTTTGTCAGACCATGACATGGAGCAGGTAGTAAGGAGCCTCCTTCAGACACCGGCACTAGCCAAGATTCTTTCGAACTCTCCCGCCAAGGAGTTGGCTACGACTGTCATTAACACTCCTGTACCTGTTCCTTCTCCGATTCAACTTTTGGCTTCAGAGCCAGAGTGTTTGGAATCGATAGTAGTGGACCCGTTGGAGCCGAGACCTGTTCCAGGATCTTTAGCTCCTACCTCTGCTCCAACCTCATCAGTACTGTTGTCCACCGAAGGGTCTAGGAGCCGACGCTCCCCTGCCAGGTCCAGGGAGGTGAGTTGGGTTGGACAGTTAAGAGGAAAACTACGAGTACAGAGTGCAGTTGGGTGTAGTAAAATATGAAATAAAATAAAACAAAACTGCACACAACCTGCAAAGCAGAAACTTTAATATATAACAAAAACAAAAAACAGAAAGAAAATAAGGTAAGCGTTTCCATGACTCACAGGCCGCTTCATCAGACAATAATAAAGCTAAAAGAGATCCTGAAGCAGAGAGGTGGCTGGAAGGCTCTTACCCCTTTTGAGAATGAGTCCGTATACCTGGAGGCATTTGTGTCTTGACCTTCCACCTCTTCAGTGTCTCTGCCCTTCGACCAGCCCCTTGGTGTAGTCAGTCGAAAGGTGTGGGGTTCTCCGGAATCTGTGGAACCTGATGTTCATCATGTTTCACTGTTGCAGTCATTACACTTGGGTTATCCTGCTGGCAGGCTACCCGCAGTCGGCCTGAATTCCAAAGTCCTGGTCCGGCGTCGGTTGCTGTCGCCTTTTCTCTGACATCAGTGCGCCAGGGGTATAAATGATGCAGCCGACGCCGTTTTCTTCAGTATTTCTTGCCGTGTGGTGCCCGAAGCAAAAGCAGTTCGCAAGTGCTGGTTGGCCGACTCCTGAGATTTTCAAAATCGAATTTCAGATCCGAAGTCTTCAATAAAGCTAAGTACCCCGTTGGGGAAACTTTTTTCTTGCTCCAGACCAATGTCAGAAAAAGTTAACAATTTTATTTCTTGTGGGAAGCAAATACCTCATAAGGATTTTCATTCTTACTGTATTCCTTGCCTAGGCCCTGACCACGACGTTGCTAGTTGTCGGTTTTGTGCTAGATTTAACCAATGCACTATTACGCGTCGGTACGATTTTGCTTTTCATTATTTTGGCAGAAGGTTTAACCATATAATGCCGTCAGAACAAACGACGACCGCAATTCATAAAAAACGCAAGGATAAAGACAAGGACAAGCATCCGAGGTCCAAAACAGACAACGAAGCGTCTTTTAGGCCAGTCGCCAGTTCGCCGGTGCTCAGTGAGGCGCTTTCGCAGCCCCTGACTCCCGGTACCTCAGAGTCACAGGCCGCCTCAGACTCCCACGTGGAGACAGCTAGGCCTCTGGATACTCAAGGTATTGGCCCTTCGGAAGTTAATCCCTCAGATGGGTCCAGAGCCGCTAAGCAGGCATCGGCTTCTGAGGGTGTCTTCAGACTTACACAACTTTATATAAAGCCTACTTCAGCATCCAAGACAAAGTCTAAAACAGTTTTAAAGACAAGAAAACCAGTACAGCATTCTCCAGGACAGACTTCTATGCCTAAGAAACAGATGCTCAAAATGGCCGAAGACCTAATTACTTTGATCGGGTTCCCATCCCCCTCCTGATAAGAGGCCTAGGCAAGACACTGAATATGATTCCTCTGATCAGGTTTCCATTTCCTCTAATTCCTCTTCTGAACAGGGATATTCTATTCCTCCCTATAAGGATTCTGATGCTGAAGATTCTATTCCTTCAGCTTCTCCTCCTGAGGACTATTCTTTTGGGGAAACCCTGCATACCTTGAGGGAGCATTTCCACTGGGAGAGCCAAGATTATTCCGATTCTAAGAAAAGACTTAGAGACTTTCTTTTACTTCCTCAGCACAGACCTCTTGCAATTCCCCCTGTTCTAGACATAGTGGATGATGTATTTTCAGAGTCCGGCCTGTCACCAGACTCTTTACCTCCTGCTCCTGTTAAGCCGGACAGATACTACAGGGTTCCAGACTCCCATAAATTTCTTTACAAAAATCCTGCTGCTGACCCAGAAACTATCTCACAGGGTCCCAAAGGGGTCAAGGCTGCTTCTGCTAAAAACCCTGTCCCCTCAGATAGAGATTCTAGGGCTTTGGACAGATGGGGAAAAAAGTTTACACTTCTGCTACCTTGGCTGTAAGGGGTTTAAATTGTCAATTTCATATGCTCAAATATCAGCAATACTTAATGTCTTTGTTAAAACAAAAAAATGTTGACAAATACTGAATGTTCTGAGAACAAAGATTTACAGGATTTATTGCATGCAGCTGAACAAGTGGGAAAACATACTTTGCAATGTGGCTATAGGTTCATAGGTTGATACTAGGCTATCTGCCCTAGGGCATTTATAAGCCTAGCCAGAGTGTGTTTGGCTTTCGCCACCCTTTTAGATTAGTTTAGTGTGCCTCTGTCTAGTAGGGACACAGAAGAGATTCCAGGGGTAAACCTACAATCTCCCATCCACTCATCAAGATTTCTCTTGAAGAGGGTCATTGAGGGGCTCTGCCTAACATGGATTGGGATTTTGTTCCAGAGTGAGGGGAGCCTCTGGGATATGAATCTGTCCCTCTAGCATGTCCTATTTATTTCTGTGCTGAGGTTTAAGTCCCTGGAGCGTGTAGCTCTAAGGGATTTGGATTTCCTGAGGTGGAGCATGTCCATTAATTCTGGGTTGGACATGGCTTTATACATCAGGCACAGATCGCCTCTGAGTAGGCGGTAAGCAACTGAGTAGAGCTGGAGTTTCTTTAGCCTAACTGCGTAGGACATCTGTTTGAATCCCTTGATCCTCTTGGTGAGGTACTTTTTGGGTCTTTCCAGTTGCTGCAGGAGTCGGGTAAGGTACATCCCAAATGGAGCATTGTATTCAATTATGGGCCTGATGATTAGAGGGGCACAATGACCTCTCTTGATCTAGATGTGAACCCTTTCGTGATAAGGTGGGCTGTATAGAAGGTCTTTCTAACCACTTTGGCAACGTGATTGTCAAAGGAGAGATTGCTATCTACTTGGGTCCCCAAATCCCTAATTACTTCTTCCGTACTTAATGGATTACCACCTATGTGGTAATTTGTGGGCACTTTATTTTTCCCAAAGGGGATGACTATGCACTTTTTGGCATTTAGCTTTAGGCCATGGCTCTGGCACCAGTTATCCGTCTCTGTGAGACCCTTTTGGAGGATGCTTGTGTCAGTCGGCGAGTCGATTATGACACCCAGTTTGCAGCCATCTGTGAACTTGGTCAGCCATAGTCCTCCTGTGTTAGCCTGTACCTCAGAGAAATATATACCGAACAAGAGAGGTCCCAGGACTGAGCCTTGTGGGACGCCACTTGTAACTGGTTTAGAGTCTGACATGACACCTGCAATTCTGACCATGTGGGTTCTATCCCTGAGCCAGTTTGCAACCCATCTTGTGACATAGGGGTTGATATTTAAGCTGGTGAGCTTATTTATGATGCCCGAGTGCGGTATTGTGTCAAAGGCTTTTGCGAGGCCCAGGTAGGCTGTGTGGACTACCTTCCCTTCATCTATGGCCTTGGTGACTGTTTCAAAGAGGTCGACCAGGTTCAAGAGGCAAGATCTGCCCTTAACAAAGCCAAATTGGGTAGGATCCAGTGTTTGGAGGTTCCCAATGTCTTTGTTTATGAGTTCCATGATGATATGCTCCATAGCTTTGTAGACCAGGCTAGTCAGGCTTATAGGGCGATAGTTTCCGGGGTCCGTTGTGGCACCACCTTTATGGAGTGGGACCACTGTTGCTGTACGCCATTCCTTGGGTACATATCCTGTAGTAAGGCTGAGATTGAACAGTGACTTTATGTGAGGGTTCAGTTCTTCTTGGAGCTTGTGTAAGACGAAACCCGGGACACCGTCCGGTCCCATTGATGCTATGTTTTTTGCTTTGGAGAGGGCAGCTCTCACCTGCGCATCTGTGATGTCAGAGAGGCTACACTCTCTTGGGATACACATTTGCTCTTTTGGGGGGGAAGTGGGGGAGAAGTTTGCACTGAACCTGTCTGCCAGGATGTTGGCAGTGTCTGTGGGTTCAGTATTTTTTGTCATTTTGCACTAACTCAGAGCATATATGGGAGTTGCCACCCAGGTTTCTGACATAACTAAAGAAGGTCTTGTGATTATCTTTAGCGTCTTGTACAATTTTTCTTTCGAAGCTGGCCTTAGATGATTTTATGAGGGATCGTAGTTTCTTGCTAGTACTGATCAGAGATGCCTTCCCTTTTTGAGATTTTGCTCTATCATGTAGTAGCTTCCTCCTTCTGTTGTATAGCTTATTTATGGCTGGGGTCCACCAGATAGGTCTCCTGCCTTTGGAGGAGTGAGTCTTGGTTTTATTTGGGATAGCACGATCCATGCATTCCTGTAGGTGTCCATAGAATGCGTTTGTAAAGGATTCTGCGGTTTGGGCCGTATTTTCCACTGGCCCGGGGGCTTTGAAGGATTCCACCTCGGCTGTGAGAATTGTGAAGTTTGCTTTTGAGAAGTTCTTCACCATGGTTTCCTTGGCTGGGGTGGGGACGGGATATGATGTTCAGTGAGATTAATTTATGGTCAGATCTTACCAATGAAGAGTATACCTCTGATATGGAACATAGAGTCCCCATGTTGGTGATGATCAGGTCCAATATGTTTTCCCCTCTTGTGGGAGTGGTGACCAGTTCCATAGCATTTGAGTTTAAAAATTCTAGGAACTGTTGGGCAAGGGTGTTGGGGTTTGAGTAGTGCTCCCAGTCTAATTTTGGGTAGTTGAAGTCACCCAATATAATGGTGTTTGGAGAGACCTTCATATTCTCCAGTGTTCTCAGGAAAGCCGAGTGGGGTTCCTGAGTGTGGGAGGGTGATCTGTAGCAGGCTACAAACTGAAAGGCAGTTTTGCCCACTGTTAGTTGCACATGGATGGTGTCCGATGCTTCATGCAGTGCCACTAACCTGGAGGTGTGGGTATCTTTGATGAATATGGATACTCCCCCTCCTTTTGTAGTTTGGTCCAAGTTTTGGGGCCGAAAAGCATGGTATGAGGTATAATCTGGTAGTGCCGGGGTGCTCTCTGGAGCCTTGAACCAGGTTTCTGTTACTGCACAGATATCGATATTCTCCATACTGAGGAGAGCCTCGAGTGCGTGCATCTTGAAGTTTAGACTTCTGGCGTTGAGCAGCATTACCCTTAGTTTCTTTTTCCTTGTGTTGTCTGTGGAGGTGGGTTTGTCTTTTGAGCCTTGCCTAAAAAAGGCAGTATGGGCATGGCAAGAGCCTTAGCCAGCATTCGAAAGCCCAGGGGTGACAGGTGCAAGCCGTCCCTAGCAAAGGAACGTGGCTTTTCGAGCATGTCATCCCAGGCTGACAGACACTGGATCCCCTTTGAATGACACCAATACTTTAGCCAATTGTTAAAATTGATCATTTTGTTTTTATACTGTGGCATCAATCTTGGTGAGGGTAAGATGCTACTCAAGGTCAGGGTCATACCGGCCTGGGCTACATGATCAGAGAGCTGCTCTATGTCTCTTTTCATGTAGTCCAGGGAGGTACGTCTCAGGTCATTCACACCAGCATGGACAATGACGGAGTCATATTTGTACTTGCTTTGGAGTGACCTGAGTGCTTGTGTTATGTGGCGGATCCTGGCACCCGACAGGCAGCTTACAGTGACCTTCTCCTTGTTCAGCCTGGTGAGTGGGACATCAGTGTGTCTGACAATAGAGTCACCTATTACAAGTGTATTAGGTGTGTTGTTTAGCCTTAAGGGTTGTGACTGTGTGGCACACTGACTTTGTGAACTATGTGATACGTGGGTATTGCTGTGGGCTAGCGGTTGCTTGGATGTCTGCTTTGGAGGTCTCTGCTGCTTGGGCAGTTTTTTATTTAGAGCCTCCGTGTATGTTTTTTTGTGTTTATCTGTTTGGTTTGCTGTTGCGATAGGTCTATGTGAGACTGGATTTGTGGTGTGTGTGGTTACCTTCTTCTCCTGACTGACTGCGCCAGTACTGGGTTGAGAGAGCTCAGTCTCCAGTTTGGCTATATAGTTGCATCTCTCACATATATTTGAGCTTGTTGGGAGAAGGAGAGGGTAGTCTGTGTACATAAGGCAGTTGTAACATTGCCTCAAGATTCCCAGATTCACCAGCTGGACTGGAGAGTAAACCCGAAACTGACTTTTGGACATGCCAGAATAGTATAAGGAACTACTTTTTGACTGATCAAAAAGGACCAATAGGGAGCCAAGTACTTAAAGGGAGTATAAGAGGGTGTAGTGCTTTAGTTTATTAGTGCTTACTTATAAGCTTACTTATACAAGCAACTGCAGGGCTTTAGAATGAAAATAGAGTGCTTACTTTGAGATTTAGAACAGCTCTAAGGGAAAAAGTGAAGAGCAGACTTGCTCCTGTGGAGCCGGGAATAGTTTAAACCCATTTAAGCAGCTCTGCCCGATGCTGCACTATGTGCAAAATCATGCAAAACTGCGCAAATGCGGGTTTTAAAGCTGGGAAACTGAAAGAGATAGGAATTGACCCAAAACTGCCAATAAGCTACTAGTTTCAGGGCTGAGACCACTCCTCCAGGGACAGATAGGCTGCTCAAAGCTCCCCACTCTCACTGGTTAACAGAGAAGCTTCCTCCTATCCATGTGAGGATATGGGCAACACAGGAAACTATACCACAGTCCGGGATTCAGCAAAACCTGAAATCTGGACTAATCTAGTTCAGCAAAGGTGGGAAAAGAGAGGTTTTTTTTTTGTTTTTTTCAGGAAACAGCAGAAAAACACACAGAAAACACTGTAAATGCTATGATTCACTGGAGGTCTCGTGCAGGGCCGCTGTTACAGATTCTATTATTAGAAGGCATGCTTGGTTAAAGGAACAGAATCTGCCTGATCATGTTAAAGCAAAGTTATTGGATGCTCCATTGCAGCATGATACTTTGGTGTTAATGCAGAAGAGGTATTGAAGAAAATGGAGGATAAGGTTAAATCTATGCAGACAGTAAAGGATTTCTTACAGGTACAGCCACCCAGATTTAGCAGGGACTGGCCCTCTAAGAATTGGTCCTTTCCAGTGTCAGACAGACCACAGAGAGGCAGATTCAGATGCCCTAGAGGTAGGCAACAGCCCCAGGGCTCATACAGGCCCAAACAATGGGGTGCTTCTACCTCCAAAAGCGGAGAAGACAAATCACAGCCATACAGGAAACAGTCCCAATGACTTCCCTCTGCCAATGCCAAGCACTTATTTTTGGCAGCACCCTTAGGGGGAAAGCTAGCACTTTTTCAACAAAACTGGCACAAGATCACCCAGGACAAATGGATCTTAAATATAGTCTCTCAGGGCTACAGGTTCCACTTTCACAACCTTCCAAAGGCAAAAGGTATGCCAGACCTGCCACACAATCAATGGCCAGAGGCACAAAAACAAGATGTTCATCGTGTTACCCTGCTGCAGTCATCACACTTGGGTTATCCTGCCATCAGGCAGTCCCACAGTCAGCCTGAATTCCAAAGTCTTGGTCCGGCGTCAGTTGCTATCGCTTCTTCCCTGACGTCAGTACACCAGGAGTATATAAGAAGCATCCAACGCCATTTTCTCCAGTCTTTCTTGCCACGCAGTGCCCGAAGCAGAAGCAGTTTGCAAGTGCCGGTCGGCCGACACCTGAGATTTTCAATTCGAATTTCAGTCCGAAGTCTTCAATAAAGCTAAGTACCCCTTTGGGGAACATTTTCTTGCCTCAGTCCGATGTCAGAAAAAGTTAACAATTGCATTTCTTGTGGGAAGCAAATACCTCATAAGGACTTCCATTCCTATTGTATTCCTTGCCTAGGCCCAGACCATGATGTCACAGGTTGTCAGTTTTGTGCTAGGTTTAATAAACGAACTATCAAATGCCGTTTTGACTTCGCACGACATTACTTTGGTAAGAACTTGAATTATATCATGCCATCGGAGCAGCCGACGACCGGCATACATAAAAAACGCAAGGATAAGGACAGGCAGCCTAGGAACAAGCCAGACTCTGAGGCCTCTGCTGGGCCTGTTGCCGGTTCTCCGGTTTTCAGTGAGGCGCCTACGCAGCCACTGACAGCCGCAGAACTGGAACCCCAGACAGCTGCTGATTCCCAAGCGGAGTCTGCTAGGCCGACGCAGACATCCTCCGACACCGGAGCAGAAGTAGACCCCGGTGCACTGGAAACACCTTTGGTTGCAGAAGGTGTCTTCAGACCGACTACACTCACCATTAAATCTTATGCTAAGCTTAAAACTCCTTTAAAACCTGAGAAGACTGTACAACTGTACATCAGTCTACAGTTCAAGGCCCCATGCCTAAGAAACAGATGCTTAAGATGGCTGAAGATTTGATTACCCTAATCAGGGTTTCCCATCCCCCTCCTGATAAAAGACCAAGACAAGAGGAGGATTATGCTTCCTCTGACCAGGTTTCAATTTTGTCAGATTCTTCTGAGGAACAGGATTACACTTTCCCACCTTATGAAGACTCTGATGCTGAAGACTCTATTCCCTCAGCATCTCCCCCTGAAGACTACTCCTTTGGGGAAACTTTACATACCATGAGGGAACATTTCCGCTGGGAAGGCCAGGACTACTCTGATTCTAAGAAAAGGCTCCGAGAGTTCCTTTTACTACCCCAGCACAGACCTCTTGCTATCCCTTCAGTTTTAGATATTGTGGATGATGTTTACTTGGAGTCTAGTTTAAATCCTGACTCTACCTACTGCTCCAGCCAAACCAGACAGATACTACAGAGTACCTGACTCACACAAATTCCTTTATAAAAGCCCTGTGGCTGACCCAGAAACAATTTCCTGGGGTCCTAAGGGAGCTAAAGCTCTATGGCTAAAAGTCCTGTGCCCTCTGAAAGGGATTCCAGAGCCCTAGATAGATGGGGAAGGAAAATATACACCTCAGCAACTCTGGCCATGAGAGCATTAAATTGTCAGTTTTACATGCTGAAATATCAGCAATTCCTAATGTCTCAATTAAAACAAAAAATGAGCACACATACTGACCAGTCTGAATTCAAGGAAATGCAGGATCTGTTGCATGCAGCTGAACAGGTGGGCAAACGTACTTTACAATGTGGATTTGATTCGTTGGAAGCTTCCTGTAGAGCAGCTGTTACTGGCTCTGTCATACGTAGACATGCTTGGTTAAAAGAACAAACCCTTCCTGATCATGTTAAAGCAAAATTATTGGATGCACCTTTACAGCAGGATGTATTATTTGGTGTCAAAGGAGAAGAGGTTTTAAAGAAAATGGAGGATAAGGCAAAGTCTATGCAGACGGTCAAGGATTTTTTGCAGGTACAACCCCCTTGTTTCAGCAGAAATTGACTAACAAAAAACTGGTCCTTTCCAGCTTCTGACAGATCACAGAAGGGCAAATACAGATGACCAAGGGGCAGAGGTCAGTCACAAGGCCCTTACAAACCTCGCCAATGGGGTACTGCTACCTAGAAAGGAGGAGAAGACAGGCCCCAAGCTAGCAGAAGACAAACACAATGACTCAGTCCTCAAACTACCAAGCAAATCTCTCCTGGCAGCTCCCTTGGGAGGAAAATTAGCATTTTTTGCAGACAACTGGAGGATCGAGAGGAATCTTATTGGTTGTGAATTGTGTTTTCTAATTCCCTTCTCATCTCAAGAGGCATAGACAAACAACTGTCAACTTGGGATTTTGTATATTATTTCAGAATAGGTTAGTAATTTGCAAACAAGATTTGGGTAATCTTCCCTAGGCATGATGGCACAGGGTATAGCCTCGAGCCAGTAGAAGCTCTCGAGATTTAGTAATAGGCTGAGTCGGAACCGATGGTCTGTTCCGAACCCAACCAGCAAGAATGAAGGCAAGATTATGGACAACAAACATGGAACATTATGGGGAGTACATAACTTCTTATTTCTTTTGGTCATTTTTTTTTCCTTTTATTATAAAGCTTGTTGATATTATGGTTCCACCATGTGGGTTTGTTAATGGGGTTTGTCCTACACTTATTCCTATGGGATACAGCTGCATCTGTTTACATGCTGGTATAGTGTGGTGGTGTACATTTCTGTATATTCAGTGGAGTTAACTGGGTTTGCTGGGGATTTGAAGCTTACCAATGTTATCACTTAAGAGTAGGTAGTTTGTCTTAAAGACATTTTTAAAGGTTCCTTGGGTGTCAGGGATCTCTGGTTTCAATTTTATTTTGAACTACACTGCTTTATGGTCAGACCTAAGAAGTTATGAAGATATGCAAGGGATGGTGAAATATGCTCCCATATTAGAAAAGACAGTAGAGATGTATATCCCCTTAGTGGATATTCTTACTAATTGTTCCAGGACATTTGAATTGACAAAGTCCAGTAATCTCTGTGCTGGTGTAGGTTTAGCAGTCTATAGTTGGATTGTTTAAATTACTTAGGAAAATGGTATTGGGTTTAATAGTGCTTTATTCTAGATGTTCTTCGTGTTTCACTGTTGCAGTCATTACATTTGGGTTATCTGCTTGCAGGTAGCCTTCAGTCGGCCTGATTAACAAAGTCTTGGGTCCTGTGTCGGTTGCTGTCCCTTCTTCCATGACGCCAGGTCGTCAGGGGAATAAAACATGCAGCCAACACCATTACATCAGTCTTTCTTGCTGTGCTTGAAGCAATAGCAGTTCGCAAGTGCCGGTCGGCCAACTCCTGAAATTTTCGTTCCCCTGTTGGGGAAACTTTTTCTTGCTCTTTCCGATGTCAGTAAAAAGAATTGCATTACTTGTGGAAAGCAAATACCTCATAAAGATTTTCATTCGTACTGTATTCCTTGCCTAGGCCCTGACCAAGACGTACCTTGCTGTCGGTTTTGTGCTTTATTTAATCAGCGCACTCTCCGTCGTCTGTATAGTTTCACATCTAAATATTTCGGGTCTTGGTTTAATTATCCAGAAATGCCGTCAGTTAGCCATCCGACTACCGGGATTCCGAAAAACTGCAAAGATAAAGACAGAGACAGGCCGCTGCCAACGACGCTTCTCCTAAGCCAGTCGCCAGTACGCTGGTACTCAGTGAGGTGCTTTCACAGCCCCTGATACCCGCTACTTCTGATTCGCTGGCCTCTACTGAGACCAATTCAGAGTCTGGTATGCCGTGAGATGCTTCAACTGCGGAACCTGCACATGTCTCTTCCTTGGATGGGTCCGGAGCCGCTGTACAGGCACCGGTTTCTGAGGGTGTATTCAGGCTTACGGACTTGCTTATTAAACCAACACCTCCTTCTTTACTTAGGCCTAAATCTCGATCCATGCCTAAAAAACAGATGCCCAAGCCACATGATCAGGCCTCTATGCCTAAAAAACAAATGATAAGAATGGCTGAAGATCTAATAACTCTAATCAGGGGTAGCCAACCCCGCTCCCCTTTAAGAGGCCTAGGACTGAAGTTGATAATGAATCTTCTGATCAGGATTCTGTTTTTTTCTGATTCTTCTGATGATCTGGATTTGCCCTTATCTACTTATGAAGATTCTTGTATACCCTAAGGGAGCATTTCCACTGGGAAAGCCAGGATTTTTCTGATTCAAAAAAGACACTTAGGGATTTCCTTTTCCTACCTCAGCACAGGCCTTTAGCTATTCCTCCTGTACTAGACACTGTTGGTGATGCATTTTCGGAATCTAGTTTGGCCCCTGATTCCCTGCCTCCTGCTCCTAGAAAACCTGACAGATACTACAGGGTCCCTGAGTTCCACACTTTTCCTAAGCCAGTCGCCAGTTCGCCGGTACTCAGTGAGGCGCTTTCACAGCCCCTGATACCCACTGCTTCTGATTCGCAGGCCTCTACTGAGACCAATTCAGATTCCGGTATGCCGCGAGATGCTTCAACTATTGAACCCGCAGATGTCTCTTCCTTGGATGGGTCCGGAGCCGCTGTGCAGGCACTGGCTTCTGAGGGTGTATTCACGCCTACGGACTTGCTTATTAAACCAACCCCTCCTTCTTTACTTAGGCCTAAATCTCGATGGATCTTCTGATCAGGATTCTGTTTTTTCTGATTCTTCTGATTATCTGGATTTGCCCTTATCTACCTATGAAGATTCTGATGTAGAGGATTCCATTCCCTCTACTTCCCCTCCTGAGAATTTTTCTTTTGGGGGAAACCTTGCATACTCTAAGGGAGCATTTCCACTGGGAAAGCCAGGATTTTTCTGATTCAAAAAAGAGGCTTAGGGATTTCCTTCTCCTACCTCAGCATAGGCCTTTAGCTATTCCTCCTGTACTAGACATTGTTGATGATGCATTTTCGGAATCTAGTTTGGCCCCTGATTCCCTGCCTCCTGCTCCCAGAAAACCTGACAGATACTACAGGGTCCCTGAGTCCCACAAGTTCCTTTTTAAAAATCCTATTGCAGATCCAGAGACTATTTCACAGGAGCCCAAGGGCATTAAGGCTTCTACTGCTAAAAATCCTACCCCTTCTGATAGAGACTCCAGGGCGCTGGATAGATGGGGTAAGAAGGTTTACACTTCTGCAACCTTGGCCATTAGGGCTTTAAACTGCTAGTTTCATATGTTAAAGTATCAGCAACATGTTATTGGACTGCTTAAACAGAAAATTATGATGATTCCTGACTGTGTAGAAAATAAAGAATTAAGGATTTAATGCATTATGCTGAACAAGTTGGAAAACATACTTTGCAATGTGGTTTTGATTCATTAGAGGTCTCTTGCAGGACTGCTGTTACTGGGTCTGTGCTCAGAAGGCATGCTTGGCTTAAAGAGCAATCTTTGCCTGATCATGTTAAAGCTAAATTGTTGGATGCTCCTTTAAATCAGGACCGCCTGTTTGGCAACAAGGCTGAGAAAGTTCTTAAAAAGATGGAAGATAAAGCTAAATCTATGAAAGCTGTTAAAAGATTTTTTACAAGTTCAGCCTCCTTGATTTAGTAAGCACTGGCCCTCTAAGAATTGTCCTTTCCAGCCCTTCTCAAGCCAAACCCAGACACAGCAAAAAACCCAGGTTTCAGTCCCAGGGGAGACACAGAACTAAGCAGTGGGGGGCCTCCACTTCCAAATATTGGAATAGTAAGATCCCCCCCTATGGTAAACTGTCTCAGTGACTTCATTTTAAAATTTCCAAACACATATCAACTGACTGCCCCTTTAGGGGGAAAGATTGCTCTTTATGCAAAGAATTGGGAACTCATTACCGAGGACAAATGGGTTTTAAATATAGTGTCCCAGGGATGCAGATTTCACTTCCACACGTTGCCAACACCAAGCGGGTGGCCGGACCTACCCCCAAATCAGTGGGCAGAGGTCCAAAAACAAGTACTTTCTCTTTTAAATATGGGGGCTATTCAACTGGTACCAGAAGAGGAAAAGGGACAAGGTTTCTACTCAAGACTTTTCCTGGTACCCAGAAAAGACAATTCATGGTGTCCTATCCTTAACCTGTGTACTCTAAACACCTTTTTGGAGATTTCAAAATTCAAGATGCTGACTCTTCACCAATTACTTCCTATGTTAGACAAAGATGCCTGGTTGGCAACACTAGATTTAAAAGAAGCATATTTGCACATCCCAATCAGGGAATCTTGCAGAAGATACCTAAGCTTCAAAGCAGGCTACAGGCACTATCAGTTCTCTGCACTGCCCTTGGCTTATCTACTGCGCCCAGGGTATTCACAAAGTGCCTAGCTCCAGTTATTGCATTTTGCAGGCAAAGAAGTATTCAAATATACCCATACCTGGATGATTGTCTAACTGAGGCAGAAAGCCAGGACATACTTTTGAATCTACCCATACCTGGACGATTGTCTAACTGAGGCAGAAAGCCAGGACATACTTTTGAATCATCTGGCCTTTGTACAAAGGGTTCTAACTTGTCTGGGGTACACCATAAACGAAAAGAAATCACAAATGGTACCCTGTCAACAAGTTATATTCCTGGGAGCAAGCTTGAATACAACTTCCCAGATGGCTTACCTCACGCCAGAAAAACAAATTCATTTGACAGCCTACTTCAAACAAGTGGCCACAAAAACCCTGCCGTCTGCAAGACAAATACTGCAAGCCTTTGGGTTCATGGCCTCCTGCATTCGTCTAATTCCATATGCAAAACTGCATATGAGGAAACTACAGTGGTATCTAAAAAGCCTGTGGTATCAACATTCTCAGGATCTAGAAACATTGATTCCTATCATTCCTTGCCTATGCCTAGAGTTCCTTTGGTGGGCAGAGACCTGCCACCAAAACAAGGGACTACCTTTCACACCACCCCCTGCCGTCCAAACCCTAACAACAGACACATCAGACTATGCTTGGGGGGCTCACCTTGCAGGGAAGTGCATTCGGGGCAAATGGAACCCAAGTCAAATGCACCTGCATATCAATCAAAAAGAAATGTTAGCTGTACAGAATGCTCTGACAGCTTTCAAGGACCACATTCTTCCAGGACAACTAATGGTAAAGACAGACAACACCACTGTTATGTGGTACATAAACAAGCAAGGGGGTACACATTTTTACCCCCCTCTGCAGACTAGCCATGGCATTGTGGAACACTGCCTTGAGCTACCAAGTGCACCTAAAAGCTCAGTTCCTGCCAGGAAATTTAAATACACTGGCAGACAGACTAAGCAGAAACCTCATGGACCCACACGAGTGGAAACTGGAACCAAGGATTTTCAACATGTTGACAAGCAAATGGTGGAACCCAGATATAGACCTGTTTGCCTCTCCCAGAACTACCAGTTGGACATATTTTGCACAAGGACTCCCCACAAGCAAGCCTGGAAAGTGGATGCTCTGTCCTTCAGCTGGAAAAACCTATCAGTCTATGCCTTCCCCCCCTCTGCATCTGCCCTCCAAAGTACTACTGAAAATCAAACAGGACAAACCAAGGATGATTTTGATTGCTCCAGACTGTCCACACCAACATTGGTACCTCCTCCTGCGCAGTGTGTCACGGTTATCCCCATGGCACCTGCCTAAGACTCCTTCCCTGTTGTCTCAGCAGGAGAACCAGATTCTGCACACTCAGCTTCTAACACTGAACCTTGCAGCTTGGCTAATTACATAATCTCTCCTTTACCATCCCTCAGTAAACCTGTGATGGATATCATTTTAGAGACAAGGAGGCCTAGTACTAGAAAATCTTTTGCTGAAAAATGGAAAAGATTCTGTGTGTGGAACCAATCTCTAGGGATGAGCACAGCAGTGCCCAACTTACCTCAGATTTTACAATACTTAACTAAGATGCTTCACAAGGGCCTGTCTTTTTCCTCCATTAAAATCCACGCCTCAGCCATTTCAGCTTATTATAATACAGAACCTCCCCTCTTCTCTCATCCACTGTTCAAGCAGTTCCTCAGAGGGGCCAAAAATTTGAGACCACCCAGGAGAGCTCCAACCCCAGCCTGGGATTTGTCTTGGAGAACCTCACTCTACCTCTTTTTGAGCCAGCTGCTACTGCAGACTTAAAATTTCATTCTTGGAAAGCCGCTTTCCTTTTAGCAATCACTTCAGCTAGAAGGGTATCTGAATTACAGGCCCTTATGGCAGTGGAGCCTTTCATCATCGTTCATGCGGACAGGGTGTCCCTCAGAACCAGTCCATCCTTCATGCCCAAGGTGGTATCTAGTGTTGTTCTTAAACATTTGCCAACCTTCTTTCCCAATCCACAGAATAAAGGGGGACGGATAATCCATTCCTTAGATGCGCACAGACAACTTAGATTCTACTTAGACAGGACTAAACCTCAAAGGAAATCTGAACAACTGCTGGTGGGATTTGCTGCAGGGGCAGAGGGGAAGACTATTTCAAAGCAAACCATTTCTAAATGGATAAGCCATTGCATTCATTTCTTCTATAAGCACCATGGAAAACTTATCCCCCAGGGGATCAGACCTCACTCCACCAGGGTTGCATCTACCTCTACAGCCTTTCTCAGAGGCGTCCCTACCAGGGACATCCTAGAAGCTTCTACCTGGAGTTTTGTTCATACTTTCACCAAGCATTATCATTTGCCAATTTTCTCTAAATCCAGAGCTGGCTTTGCCACTGCAGTCTTGCATGGTCTTATAGCTGGCCCTAATGCTATCTAAATTCCTCCTCCCAACCATAGCTTTGGGAATCTACCCAAATGTAATGACTGCAACAGTGAAACACGAAGAACATAGTACAGTTGTGTACGCTTACCATAAATGTAGATGTTCAAGTGTATTCTCTGTTGCAGTCCTGGTTACCCTCCCTCCAACCCCCTAACTTCTTTTGGCTATACCTCTACTTTCCTTTACTATGCTTAAAAGCCTTTTTGGTGGTGTATTTGCTTTTTTGTTGGAGGTATATCGTTGTACTTTTATATTTAATTGCTTCCCATTAGGGGGCACCTGACATCTGGGGCAAGAAAAACTGATGTAATGGCGTCGGCTGCATGTTTTATATACCCCTGACGTCATGGAAGAAGGGACAGCAACCGACGCAGGACCCAAGACTTTGTTAATCAGGCCGACTGAGGGCTACCTGCAAGCAGATAACCCAAATGTAATGACTGCAGCAGTGAGTACACTCGAACATCTACATTTATGGCAAGTGTACACAACTGTACTTTCTGTATATAGGCATTGTGGCTCTCTTTTGTCATTGAGGCAGGTTCTGTAGCTAGCCAATATATAGTATGGGACCTTTTTTGTGGTTATTTGGACACGAAGAAGCTCTAGTGCATCATGCTGCTTTAACAATCTTGATGTGAGTCTCTTCTAGATATAGTTATTAACCCCCACCTTTTTTTCCCCTCCTGCACAGTACCTGCTCTGAATGAGTGGAAGGCATTATAGCTCTGCACAGCTGGAGTGCTCCCCACTATTTTATACTGTCTTAGTAACTACACCGATGTCAATGTCCTCCAGGGTGAGAAGGGATTGTAGGGAGTGGAGTTTCTTGTTTAGGCTCCTAACGTTAATCAGTAACATCTTCATATTTTCCTTTGCTTGCTTCATTATGTTGGTAGGTTTTTCAGGTTGCAGTTGCCCAAAAAAGATACAAGAGGGTAGACAGTGTCTTTGCTAATAATCAAAACCCTAGAGAGGACAAATGCAGGCCATCCCTGGTGAAGCAGCATAGTCTGTCGATCATATTCTCCAGGGCTGACAAATATTGGAACCCCTTTGAATGAGATCAAAAACTAAGCCAATTCTTCAAGTCAGGTATTATTTGCGCATATCCAGGCATCATTCTTGGAGTAGATAGAATGCTGCTACGTTCATACCTTCCTTGGACACACAGTTTTAGAGCTCCATCATGCCTCTCTTCATATAGTCCAGGGAGGTACACCTCAAGTCATTGACACCAGCATGAGCTGTGACAGAGTCAAACTGGTGCTTGTAATTCAGGTACTTGAGTGCATGCATGATCTGCCAGGATCTGTCAGATCATGCATGCATGATCTGACAGATCCTGGCACCGGACAAGCAACTTACCATCATCTTTTTCTTGCTTAGCCTGGTAAGAGACACATCTGTATGTGTCACAGTGGAGTCACCTGTAACAAGAATGTTTGGTTGGGTCGACATCTGCCTTATGTGCTCAGCATCTGTGGCCTTAGGACTCCTTATGCTATGTGAGGAAGTAGGATTAATTTGGTGAGTGTGCTTTGTGCCTGTGTTTTCGAGGTTTAGGCAAGTGCATCTTTAGAATATCAATATGTGATGGACTGTGTGTATTGTGATGTCCTTGGAGAGGATGTGTGGGCTATTGCTGAGGATTTTGGTGTCTGAGTTTACTGCGTGTGAAATTTTTGCTTCCAAGAATATTATATATGTATATCTCGCCCAGATTGTGTTATGCTGTTTTAGTAATAGATTATTGGAGAGCATGAAGCAGTTCTTAAACTGTCTCAAGATAACCATCTCAATCAGGTTGGCTAGAGCAGTTGTTGGGAAGTGCTGGTCATTGATACCGACAATAATGACTCTGGGCACAGGGGTAGTTATAACTACTTGGAATTCCGTTTTAGAATACTGTTTAGGTGGACTTGCTACTGAGTGTTTAAATTTCAGTACAAAATAGCCTGGAAACCTTCTTCTGCCACCATTAAGAACCAGTAAATTATTTATATTAAAAAAAACTCACTAATTTGATACTAAAATCAGTGCGAGCGTAATCAGTACACTTGTTATCTCATTATTAAGCAATTTTATCAAATGTCTTTTAGCCTGGTGAGTATTTCAAGGGAAGAGACTTGGCAAAATGATACTTGTGTGTTTATTGCCAACAGCCAACTTGTGGGGAGATGGAGGGAAGGAGGGAAATAAGTTGTCAAGTTATTATAAGGGGCAGGCAGTGACAGATGCAATAGGTTTAAGAACACAACTACAACAGACAAGTCCTGAACTAGCCTGACGTACACTGAATGCAAAAGAATGAAACTGGGGTTTAATAACAGAGCACTTAAACAGCAAAAATGCAGTGCAACTTTGTACTGGAATTACTAATATAGACTTAAAGACCTTAGCTAAAACAGGTACAGACTGATAAAGTGAATTTAAAATCAGGTCAAGAAATGAAAACATCTTTCTTTGTGTGTATAATGAAACTATTAAGCCATCTCAGCTTGTCTTTTTTTATGAATCCCCCGCTTTTTTCCTATGTTTGTGTGCAAAGAGTTTCTGAAAGGTGTGTTGTACATGAGAATCCACTGCAAGCAAATTCCTCCTCCTCTGGGATCTTTGTTCTGGAAAAACTGACCTTAAATCCATTTGAACTGTCTGACTGCACATCATTACTTGGAAACTGTTTTACTTGTTGCTCTGACATGAGCAAGTTGAGTATTTGGTGTGCAAGGTCTCATGGTGGATGAACCCTGTCTGATACTAATAGGGTCGAATTATACACTAATTCATTCATGCCTAGAGTTGTTTCTTAGTTTACCTTAAGTCAAGCCATCAATCTCCCAATTTTCTTACCAGAGCCAAAAAAACCAAGGGAAAACAAATTCTACATAAATTGGATTTCACAGGTGGCTCAGTTACTCCCTTGACAGATCCAAGTCCTTTAGGAAGACTTAGTAACTTTGTTTCCTATACTGGTACTAAGAAAGGCCATCCCTTGTATAAACAGACTGTATCGAGATGGTTGTCCTCTGCTATTATGTTTTTTGCTACTCTTGCCATGGTATAACTATTCCAGATAAAGTTAAATTGCATTCTACCAGGGCCTTTTCTTCTTCGATGGCTTACTGAAAAGGGGGTGGGCTGTAGAGGTATTCTAGAGTCAGCAACTTTGTTCTCTGTTCATACGTTCACAAAACGCTACAAATTAGATTCCTTCCCTAGGTCCAGGACAGGATTTATTAAGACCATTGTCCAGGACCTCCTGGACCATTATTCTTCCCTCTTCCAGGTAGGGTAAGCTTTGGAAATCTGCCCATTGGCTAATTTAGGAGTGAGAATGAAGAACATAGTGAAGTTATTTAACTCCTACTTACAAATAATAGTAGATGTTCGAATTTCTTCACTGTTGCAGTAGCTGCACCCACCTACCATCCCCCTTTATAGATAATTGAGGTAGGCATAATATTCATTGTTGCAGTTGTTGTTTGGATGATTTTTATGATGATTATTGATTGCTGGATGTTCTTCGTGTTTCACTGTTGCAGTCATCACATTTGGGTTATCTGCCTGCAGGTAGCCCTCAGCCGGCCTGAATACCAGAGTCTTGGGATTTCTGCGTCGGATGCTGTCGCTGCTTCCATGACGTCAGGTCATCAGGGGTATAAAACATGCAGCCGACGCCATTACATCAGTCTTTCTTGCTGTGCGTTGCCCGAAGCAGAAGCAGTTCGCAAGTGTCGACTCCTGAAATTTACGTTTTTCGAGTTTCAGACTTGAAGTCTTCAAAAAGAGAAGTACCCCGTTGGGGATCCTTTTTTCTTGCTCTAACCGATGTCAGAAAAAAATGAATAATTGTCTTGCCTGTGGAAAGCAAATACCTCACAGAGATTTTCATTCTTACTGCGTCAGCTGTTTAGGCCCAGACCACGACGGCCCTCGCTGTCGGTTTTGTGCCTTGTTCAACACCCAAACTATTCATCTTCAGGCTACTTTTGTAGCTAACTTCTTTCGCTCTTGATCTCAGTACTCCAAAATGCCTTTGGTAAGCCATCCGACTACCCATCTTCCAAAAAAAATGAAAGGATAAAGACAGAGACAGACCGCATAGGTCCAAGGCTGCCGACGCTACCGTTAAGCTAGTCGTCAGGCCGTCAGTACTGAGTAAGGCGCTTTCGGAGCCCCTGATACCTGCTTATACAGATTCGCAACCCTCTACTGAGAACCATTTGAATTCCGGGATGCCACGAGATGCTTCTTAGACTATGGAACCTGCGGTTATCTCTACCTTGAATGGGTCTGGAGCCGATGTGCTGTCACCGGCTTCTGAGTGTGTTTTCAGGCCTTCCGATCTTCATATTAAACCGATGACTTCCTTTCAAACTAAAAATGCTGAATTTCTCAGGCCTAAAGTTCGCACTAGACCTAGCAAATCGATGACCAAAGCGCATTCTAAGGCCCACATGCCATAAAAACAAATGATTAGAATGGCTGAGGACCTCATTACTTTAATTAGGGGAAGTCAGCCTCTCCCTTCAAAAAGACCCAGAACTGATTTTCCTTCTGATTCTTCTGATCAGGAATCTGATTACTCTGATCCTTCTAATTTCCAAGATATACCCTTATCTACCTATGAGGATTCTGATGCAGAGGATTCCATTCCCTCTGCTTCCCCTCCAGAGGAATTTTCCTTTGGTGAAACCCTGCACACCCTTAGAGAACATTTCTGCTGGGAGAGCCAGGGCTACTCCCAGTCCAAAAAGAGACTCAGGGAATTTTTAAGCTTGCCTCAGCACAGGCCTCTAGCTATCCCTCCTGTTCTGGATATTGTAGATGATGTCTTCCTGGAATCCAGCCTTACCCCTGATACCTTGCCTCCAGCTCCCAGGAAACCTGACAGGTACTATAGAGTGCCTGACTCCCACAAATTCCTTTTTAGGAATCCTACTGCAGATCCAGAGACCATTTCCAAGGGAACTAAAGGCACTAAGGCTACAACTGCCAAGAATCCTACCCCTTCGGACAGGGATTCCAGGGCATTAGATCGATGGGGAAAAAAGGTATACACCTTTGCTTCACCTGCCATTAGGGCTTTAAATTGCCATTTTCATATGTTAAAGTATCAGCAGCATATTATGGAGCTAATCAAACAAAAAATGTTGTTGATTCCTGATTGTGCAGAACACAGATTTACAAGAGTTAATGCATTCTGCTAACCAAGTTGGTAAACATATTTTGCAATGTGGATTTGATGCTTTAGAAGCATCTTGCAGAGCTGCTGTCACTGGGTCTTTTCTTATAAGACATGCTTGGCTTAAGGAACAAAACTTGCCAGATCATCTCAAAGCAAATTTACTGGATGCACCATTAAATCAAGAGCATCTATTTGGTAATAAAGCAGAAGAAGTCCTCAAAAGAATGGAGGAGAAAGATAAATCTATGCAAACTGTTAAGGATTTCTTATAAGTACAGCCACCTAGATTCAGTAGGCATTGGCCTTCAAAAAATGGTCTTTTCCAGTCCCTTCCAGGCTTTCTCAATCCAAATCCAAGGGCAGCAGACCACCAAGACTCCAGTCTCAGGCTATGCACAGATCTAAACAATGGAGTGCTCCCATGTCCAAAAAAAGGGAGTATTAAGCCTCCATCCTTTGGTAAAATTGCAGAATGACTTATCCTTAACTCTTCCAAGCCTTGCTCAAGTACTTGGACCTTTAGGATGAAAACTTGCACTGCATGACAAAAATTGGCAATACATTACCCAAGACAAATGGGTCTTAAACATCGTTTCCCAGGGATACAGAGTCCAGTTCCACTCAATCCCATCCAAAGTGGATGGCCAGACCTCCCACCAAACCAGTGGGCAGAGGCCCAAAAGTAAGTACTTTCTCTTCTCAGTATCAAGGCTATTCAACCTGTCCCAGCAGAACAAAGGGGACAAGGTTTTTACTCCAGACTATTTCTGGTCCCCAGAAAAGTAAACTCTTGGTGTCCTATCCTGGATCTGTCTATTCTCAACACCTTTTTGGTGGTTCCAAAATTCATAATGTTAGCTCTCCAACAGCTGCTTCCTATGCTTGCCAAGGACTCCTGGCTAGCAACCCTAGATTTAAAAGAAGCTTATCTGCACATTCTCATAAGGGAATCCTGCAGGAAATGCCTACACTTCAGAGCAGGCTCTATGCATTATCAGTTCTCTGCACTTCCTTTGGCTTATCTACTGCACCCAGGGTATTCACAAAGTGCCTAGTTCCAGCCATTGCATATTGCAGGCAGAGAGGAATTCCAATTTACCCATACTTGGACGATTGCCTGATTCAGGCAGACAGTCAGGAAATGCTACTTCAGCACCTGGCATTTGTAAAGAGACTTCTCACTTCACTGCTGTACACCATTAAAAAAAAGAAATCACAACTGGTACCCAGCCAACAGATTGTATTCATGGGAGCAGGTTTGAACACAACTTCTCAGATGACATTCCTCACTCCAGAGAAACAAATTTATTTGACAAACTATTTTAGTCTGCTGGCCACCAAAACCCAGCTATCTGCAAGAAAAGTACTGCAAGCCCTACGGTTCACGGCCTCTTGCATTCTACTAATTCCATATGCAAGACTGCATATGAGGAAACTTCAGTGGTACCTAAAACTATAATTCCTATCATTCATTGCCTAAGGACAGAGTTCCTTTGGTGGGCAGAGGACTGCAACCACAACAAGGGACTCCCTTTCATTCTAACCCCTGCCGCCCAAACCCTAACAACAGATGCATCAGACTATGCATGGGGGGCTCACATGGCGGGGGCAGTGCATTCACGGCAAATGGAACCCAAAGCAAATGCACCTGCATATCAATCAAAAAGAAATGTTAGCTGTGCAGAGTGCTCTGACAGTCTTCAAGGGCCTTATTCTTCCAGGGCAACTATTGGTAAAGACAGACAACACCACATTTATGTGGTACATAAACAAGCGGGGGGGGGGCCCATTCCTACCCACTCTGCAGACTAGCCATGGCTCTGTGGAACACAGCCTTAAGCAACCAGGTGCACTTACAAACTCAGTTCCTGCCAGGCAAACTAAATTCACTGGCAGACTACTTAAGCAGAAATTTCATGGATCCACACAAGTGAAAACTGGAACCCAAAATATTCAAGCTTTTGAGGAACAGGTGGGGGACACCAGAGGTGGACCTTTTTGCTTCCCCTCAGAACTCTCTGTTGAGCAAATATTGCATCAGAACTCCCCACAGCCAAGCTTGGAAAGTGGATGCCCTGTCCTTCACCTGTGAAAGCCTTAGTCTATGCCTTTCCCCCTCTGCCACTCCTCTCAAAGGTTCTACTAAAAATCAAACAGGACAAGCCAAGGACAATCCTGATTGCGCCAGACTGACCACGCCAGCATTGGTGCCCTCTTTTGCTCTTTATGACAGTGCTACAACCATGGCACCTGTCTCAGACTCGTTCCCTGCTGTCCCAGCAGGCAGGCCAAATTCTGCACCCTCCGCTAAAGACCCTGAACCTTGCAGCCTGGCTAATCCCTTGAATTCAACACCAGCAAACCTCAGTAAGGAGGTGCTGGATGTCATTCTTGAGGCAAGGAGGCCTAGTACTACAAAATCCTATTCAGAAAAATGGAAAATATACTGTTCCTAGAGCCAGTCTCAGGGAATGGACACAACTGTGCCCAACTTACCCTCGTATACTAGATTACTTAACAGAAATTCTCCACAAAGGCCTATCCTTTTCTTCAGTTAAGATCCATGCCTCTGCCATCTCAGCTCATTATAATACTGAGCCCACCCCTCTTTTCTCATTCTCTGGTAAAACAGTTCCTGAGAGGAGCCAAAAATTTAAGACCCCGGAGAGCTCCCACTCCAGTCTGGGACCTTAACTATGTATTAGAAAAGCTCACACTTTCACCCTTTAAACCTGCGGCCACAGCAGAGTTAAAATTCTTGTCATGGAAAACAGCTTTACTTGTAGCCATCACTTCAGCAAAAAGAGTGACTGAATTGCAGGCCCTTATGGCAGTGGAACCTTTCAATGTTAAGTTGTCAATCTCGTCTTCATTCTTGCTGGATGGGTTCGGAGCCGAACCTCTGCTCCGACTCGGCCGAATACTAAAGTTCGAGAGCTATTTTTACCGGCTTGAGGCTATCCTATGTCCCATAATGCTAGGCGAAATATACACAGATCTCGTTTGCCGCTTCAGCTATGAGGTTGCGTTTTCACCGGCTCCAGGTCGTATATTTTTATTAATAACTTTTGAGATAGTTTTTTAGTCAGTCTTTTTTCCTTTAGTGTTAGCGAAGTTAGCGACTAGTCTTTCCCCCTTTTTTTAGTTGCTAATATCCCTTTTTCTCCCCCCTTAAGGTGGTTGGGCCTCTGACCCTCCCCTTAGTAGTACAGATTTCCCTTGGTTGTTCTGTGTGTGTGGAATTCTGTTCCTCTGTTTAGCGGTAGTCCCCCCTTTTTTTCTGCTTATAGTAGTTGTAAATTAGTGTATTTTTTTTTTACATTAGTATGTCTAAGGATACTAAGGTATCGGGTTTCAAGAAGTGTGACTCGTGCTGTCAGAAGATGTCTCTGACAGATTGTCACACTTCTTGTGTGTATTGTTTGGGCCCTCTGCACCTGCAGGACTCTTGTTCCATCTGCCATGCTTTTAGCCCTAGAGTCCTGCAGGAGCGCAGAAACAAACTCATTCTTAGAGGCTTGTTAAAACCTGAAGGTTCCCCTGCTAAGACCATGACTGGGAAACCTTCAAAGCCCGCCAAATCGTCGGCTCCATGTTCGGAGCCGCCGCCGAGCAGTGCTCTTGCTGCCTCATCGGTTCCGGCCGGAACCGAGGCATCTAGACCTCCGTCGGCTCCGACTTTAGTGTCAGAGCCGTCCCCGAGCAGAACGCTCCAGGTCTCCATCTCTCGAGTCGGTTAGATCAGCTCCGAAGTCTCCACTATTGTCGGAGTGGAGCCATAGATCTCATTCCTCTAGGTCTTCCAGGCTTTCAGACCATGACCTCGAGAGGGTAGTCAGCCGGCTTTTAAAGTCACAGGCACTGGCCCAGTTGCTACATAGCCCATCTCAACAGACAGGGGCTACCCGTACACCCACTCAAGTTCCTCCTCCGACTACTCTGCTAAGTTCGGAGCCGGAGGTCGTCGAGGTGAGTACTGTGGGGGCGTCGGAACCGATCCCCCTGTTGTCGGTTCCTTCGTCGGCTCCAACCCCGTCCTTGGCTCCGTCCTTGGAGGGATCCGGGCGCTGAGACACCCTTGTCGGCTCCAAGGGGGGCGAGTGGCATCGGACCCTTGTCCGACCCCGCTCTCCTTCTCGGAGCCTCGGCGCATGTGAGTTCGGCCCCGACATCGGCCTCGGAGCCGTCCCTCTCGGTGCCGGGGGGAGCTCTCATCTCCTCGGAGTTGGGTCCTTCTTCCCTGCCTGACAGGGGCGCCTTTGAGGTGATGAGGAGCGTGCTGGCTTCAATACCGGCACCACGGTCGGCCTCCCCGGCCCCTCCCTCTACGGTGCCTGCTTCGGCCCCTGCCTACCCTCCTGACCCCAGGCGAGGAGAACCGAAGCTCCAGGCTGCCCCATTGGGCCTTTCTTCCTAGGCCTCCCCTGACCCTGCGGGGGAGCCCCCTCAGAAGAGGACATGTAAGAGGAAACATGTTGACTCTCCTGAGTCAGTGACATCTGACACCGACCTGGATGATTCAGAAGGGTCCCCAAGGTCCCCCTCTGAGGATGTCTCCTTTTCTGACATCTTCGAGATCCTCAAACAGAGTGGGAACTGGTCTGTCCTTAACCTATCCAAGGACGAGTTGGTGTACCTGGATGCCTTCTATTCTCACCCTTCCACCTCCTGGGTGTCCCCACCTTTCGACCCACTTATGGAGGTGGTGGCTCGGAAGGCGTGGACGGCTCCGGATACTATGGAACCAACTCCCCGGAGGCCCACTAAATTTATTACTGCTCCCACAGATAAGCAGTTTCTCTCCAATGGTGTCCCCTTGGATGCCATGGTGGTGGCGGCAGCCACTAAGAAGGAGTTGGCTGACCCTTCAGTACCTGTCCATCCTCCTAATAAGGAATCTAGGACTATGGATAGGTACGGCAAGCGGATGTTTTCCTCAGCGGCCTTTGCTATGCGGTCGCTGAATTATTTATGCCATTTCACCCGACTTCAGAGGGACCTTCTCAAGGAACTGGGTGAAACATTGCAGGACCCAGCAGCTGTGGGGTCTCAGGAAAAGATCAACTCCCAGCTAGGGACGCTGAACTCTATCGTTAACTCTTCCATGCGGCTCGTCTCTTATGCAGCCGATGGAGCGAGTAGAGACGCAGGTACGGGTGTTGCTCTAACTAGACACGCCTGGATGCGGCTCTGCAATTTTACTGACCCCTTCAAGGCGTCATTCACTAACACCCCCATTGATGGTTCTGCTCTTTTTGGACCTCAAGTGAAGGATACCTTAACCAGGTGCGAACAAGAAGGCAAGACTCTGTCTGCCGTGGGAGTCCATTTTTCCGCCCCTTCTAGACCGTATCCGAAGGGTCAGAAGGGCGTGAAAATGTGGTTCCGCAAACCTCAGGGAGTTCTGCCGGACGCACGTGGTGAGCTTCCCTCCGGAGGCAGAGGAGGGAAAAACAACAGACACTGCCCTAGGGGCAGGGGGGGGGGTCCGCAGAATCAGGGTAGCAGAGAATCCTTCTCTGAGGAGCCGCCCGACTGTCCACCTTCGGAGGCAGTCGGGGGAAGACTTTCGCTGTACCCAGAAGCCTGGTGCTCTCTTACGCAGGACAGATGGGTACGGTTGATCATATCCGAGGGCTACAAAATCCCCTTTATCCACACCCCACATCAACCAAAAGGGCCTCTTCCAGACGTTCCACCCAGTCTGAGAGACCAAGCAGCACTAGAAATTTCAAAACTGCTTTTAAAAAGAGCCATCCAACCAGTTCCGGCAGACCAACAAGAATCCGGAATCTACTCCAAATTCTTTTTGGTACCAAAAAGGACAGGGGACTGGAGACCTATTTTGGATCTCAGCAGACTGAACAAATCGGTTCAAAGAACAAAATTCCGGATTGTCACGCTACAGTCCATTCTTCCCTTTTTGGGTCAGGACAATTGGATGTGCTCTATAGACCTTCAGGATGCGTACTACCATATCAAAATGAACAGGCGCTACAGGAGGTTTCTCCGCTTCCGGCTGGGAGCCAGTCACTACCAATTCAGAGCCCTGCCCTTTGGCCTCACCACAGTCCTCAGGGTGTTTACCAAATGCATGGCAGTGGTTGCGGCTCACTTGAGACATTGAGGATTCAAGGTGTTTCCATATTTGGACGACTGGCTCCTTACTGCCACCACCAGGCACCAGCTTCTTCAAGCCAGGGATTACGCTGCACAAACCTGCAAAGCGCTAGGCATCTCTATAAATTTCGAAAAATCTGCCTTGTCGCCTTGTCAGCATATTACCTTCATAGGCACCGTTTTAAACACGGTAGAGTTGTCAGCAAAACTACCTACGCAAAGAGTATACGACATTCGCAGTCATGTTCAAGTCCTGCTACAGGAGGACAGGGTCCAAGCCAGGCTTGTACTGAAAACGCTTGGTCTGATGGCTGCAACAATCACCTTGCTCCCCCTAGCTCGTTTTCATATGCGGATACTACAGTGAATGCTTTTTTCCCAATGGTCCTTTCAGCAGCTTCCCATGTCACACAATATTCTCATCACTCAGTCTCGCAAACGACACCTATCTTGGTGGATGGGCTCACCTCAGGTGCTTCAAGGCAGACCGGTTGTTCACCACCCTCCGGTTGCCACCGTGACAACGGACTCCACCCTGTTCGGGTGGGGGGGGGCATTTTCAGGGCAGGACAGTCCAGGGCACATGGCAACCCTTCGAGTACCACTTGCACATCAATGTCCTGGAGATGAGAGCGGTGCTGTTGGCGTTGCAGGCTCTCCAGAACTCTCTTCCCACTGGGACGATTGCAATACAGACAGACAATATGTCTGTAGTATGGTACATCAACAAACAGGGCGGAACCAGGTCCTACCCTCTTTGTCGGGAAGCGCTCAGACTCTGGCAATGGGCGATCTCTTCTCAGCGGTTCCTGGTAGCAAAACACATTCCCGGGAAGTCCAATGTCATAGCAGACAGGCTGAGCAGGGACATTCTCATGCCCTACGAGTGGTCTCTCAACCAACTAGTAGTGGACCAAATCTTCAGAAGGTGGGGTCAGCCTTGCTGCGACCTTTTCGCAACCCCTCAAAACAGCAAGTGTCAAGACTTCTTCACCCTCTTCCAGGCCTCTCTCCCAGAGACTCTCTAGTCCACGATTGGCCCAGGGGTCTCCTTTATGCTTCCCCCCCTTTCCCTTAATCACTCAGTCCAGAAAGCAACTGCCTTGAGATCCAGGATGATTCTCATTGCCCCTTACTGGCCCCGACAAGTCTGGTTTCCTTTCCTACAACGTCATCTACTGCAGCAGCCCTGGCATCTGGACCCTGTGCCAGACCTTCTGACCCATCAATCGGGCAGGCTGCACCAATCCCTTTCATCTCTCAACCTCACAGCTTTGTTGCTCCACTTCCAACCCTAGCCAGACTTCCCTTAATTTCTCCGTCAGTACGTCAGATTATCCTTGCCTCTCACAAGTCTAACACAAGAAGGGCGTACGCAAGTAAATGGAAACGTTTCTCTATTTGGGCAGAAAAGAACCAAGTTGATCCCTTTACTGCCCCTGTCCAAACAGTTCTAGATTTCTTGGCGGAACTCTTTCAAAAAGATTCTTCTGCAGCCACTATCAAAGTCCAGTTGGCGGCTATTGCAAATTTCCATGTTGGCTTGTCAGAGTCTAGTATTATGTCCCACAAGCTCTGCAAAGCCTTTCTGAAGGGTACCCTATTACTTAGGCCCCCAGTCAAAGACCCTCCTCCACCGTGGGATCTAAATTTGGTACTGTCGTCATTAATTCTGCCTCCTTTTGAGCCTGCTGCCTCCTGCTCGTTAAAACTGCTCTCGTGGAAAACACTTTTCTTGGTAGCTATTACCTCAGTGAGAAGGGTTTCAGAACTACAAGCACTATCTGTG
This sequence comes from Protopterus annectens, assembly GCF_019279795.1. Classification (NCBI taxonomy): domain Eukaryota; kingdom Metazoa; phylum Chordata; order Ceratodontiformes; family Protopteridae; genus Protopterus; species Protopterus annectens. The sequence goes on along the minus strand of NC_056745.1, from coordinate 478,169,443 downwards.
CGCCCCCCTTATCTTGTTTTTCACAAAGATAGAGTGGCTCTTAGGACAAATCCATCCTTCTTACCTAAGGTACTCTCGGAAAAAAATCTCAATCATTGATCTCCCAGTTTTCTTTCCAAATTACACTGATAGAACTGAGAGAAGATTACATTGTTTGGATGTTCATAGGCAACTACGTTTCTATCTGGATAGAACCAAGCTAACGAGAAAATCAGAGCAACTCTTCTTATCTTACGCCGAAGGGAAGCAGGGCCTTCCAGTTTCTAAAGTGACCTTGTCCAGATGGTTGACCTCTCTTATCTCTTTAACCTATCAATTGAGGCATAAGGAGCTCCCTACCAAGCCTAGAGCTCATTCAACTAGAGCTTTAGCTTCCTCAGTTGCCTTTCAAGCGAGATTACCTATGGATACTATTTGTGCAGCAGCCACATGGGCCTCTCCTCATACCTTCATCTCTCATTACAAACTGGATATTGCCTCCAGAAATAGGGCTGATTTTGGTTCCACTGTACTCAAGAGTCTGTTCCGTTGAGCCACCCAGGACTAAGGTGCTAGGGACGCGGTCCCATACAGCAAGAATGAAGGCGAGATTGACAACTTAACATTAAGAAGTTATGTACTTACCATAACGTTCGATGTTAGTTGTCTTCTTCTCGCCTTCTTTCTTGCGTCCCACCCTCCATCCCCCTAGCCTGGAAAGACCTAGAGTATTGGGTGAGACTTTCCTTGTCACCACGATTATCCCTTCAAGTAGAGCTCTTGTTCCCCTTTGGTAGCCCTGGTGAAAGACAGGCTGTAGGGTTTATAGTTCTACATAGCTCACAGTTTTATCTTTTCTAGTGGTGGGACATGTCTGTCCATAGTGTTAGCTATCAAACGAGATCTGGGTATATTTCGCCGAGCATTATGGGACATAGGATAGCCTTGAGCCGGTAAAAATAGCTCTCGAGCTTTAGTATTTGGCCGAGTCGGAGCCGAGGTTCTACTCCGAACCCATCCAGCAAGAAAGAGGGTGAGAAGAAGACAACTAACATGGAACGTTATGGTAAGTACATAACTTCTTATTATCTTCCATGCAGACAGGGTTTCCCTCAGGACTAACCCATCCTTTATGCCCAAGGTGGTGTCTAGTGTGGCTTTAAACCAGTCCATTCATTTGCCAACTTTTTTTCCTAATCCTTAGAATAAAGGGGAAAGGATCCTGCATTCCCTGGATGTGCACAGGCAGCTTAGGTTCTATCTGGACAAGACTAAACCTCTCAGAAAATCTGACCAGCTGCTAGTCAGTTTTGCTGCAGGGGCAGAGAGCAAAGTCATTTCAAAGCAAACCATTTCTAAATGGATAGCACACTGCATCTATTTCTGCTACAAGCACTATGGGAAACCTACCCCACAGGGGATCAAAACTCATTCCACTAGGGCTACATCTACCTCTACAGCATTTCTCAGGGGAGTCCGTACCAGGGACATCCTGGAAGCTGCAACCTAGAGCTCTGTACACACTTTCACCAAGCACTGCCACTTGCCTATATTTTCTAAATCCAGAGCTGGATTTGCCACAGCAGTCTTACAGGGCCTGATTGCCAGCCCTAATGCTTCATAACTACCTCCACCCTTCCTTAGCTTTGGGAATCAACCCAAATGTGATGACTGCAACAGTGAAACATAAAGAATGTAGTACAGTTGTGTACACTTAACATAAATGTAGATGTTCGAGTGTATTCACTGTTGCAGTCCTGGTTACCCTCCCTCCAGCCCCCTGACTTCTCTTGATTTCTTTCCTATCTTTTTTGTCTGGCATATCTTATATCATTGGTATTTGTTTTTTGCTGGGGGGTATTACTTATGTTTTGGGGGCACCTGACATCCGGGGCAAGAAAAAGTGATGTAATGGCGTCGGCTGCGTGTTTTATACCCCTGACGACCTGACGTCATGGAAGAAGCGACAGCATCCGACGCAGAAATCCCAAGACTCTGGTATTCAGGCCGGTTGAGGGCTACCTGCAGGCAGATAACCCAGATGTGATGACTGCAACAGTGAATACACTCGAACATCTACATTTATGGTAAGTGTACACAACTGTACTTTGTTGGCTGTGGATGAATCTTATCCCCTCCTTTCTCGGGGCAATAAAACTTTGAAGATTTACCTCACTCTAGCTGCTGATAAACTACTTTACAAAACAAGTGCAGCTACTACAGCAGTGAAGAAATTTGAACATCATCCTTTATGGGTAAGTAGGACTTACACAACTGTACTGTCTGTGCCAGGAGTCATTGTAAGTAGGCTTAGAAAACTGATGTTTACTTTTTCCTTTATTTTTTTTTATTTAACATTTGTTGACCGGGAATGTCCGACTAGGTTCCACAGAGCCTGTTGTCAGCGGAGGCCCGGGGAGAAATGCTCTTATGCATTCCCCTTCTTTTCTCTGATTATCAGTCTTGCTAAAGATAAAGAACTGTCCAGATTTACCTCTGGTAACTCCTTTTTGGTCCACATAACCATGGTCCTACCTTATCCTTTAACACTGTGGGCATTTACCAAACCTTTCTTCAGAGTGTGGGCCTACTGCCACGGAACAAGGGCCCTATCATTCACCCCAACATTCTGACTATACACCTAACTGTATGGATGATCATTTTTTGATCCCATTTGGGCACTTCTGTACAGAGGATGTGCAACAGGCTATGAAATCATATCAAGTCAAATGGAAGAGATTTTCCAGTTGGTGCCATAGGAAAGACTAGGACCCAACCCAGGCTGGGGCTACCATGGTTCTCCACTACCTGTGTAAAAGTTTCAGATCTTGCTTCTTGTCACACACTTCAGTCAAGGTGCATCTTTCAGCCATTTCTCCTCATCTGTCATTAGATCCCACTTTCTTCTTTGTTCCAAGTCAAGTATTTCTTGAAGAGATCACCTTGAAAGCAACTGGCCCCATCCTGGGATCTTTATTTTGTATTGGGGAAGCTAACTTTATCTCATTTGAAACTGCAGTTAGCAGTTCTCTGAAGTGTCTTACTTGGTAGACTGTGTTTTTATTGCATTGTTATTGGTTAGACAAGTGTGCGAGTTTAGTAAAATAAATGGAACCAACAAGCACCAGTCCACGCCAGCTTGAATTCAGAGATTTATTAAGAGCTTTTGTCAGTTCAGTCACCGAACTTCGTCAGAATAATTCCATGACAATTCAAAGCCAAATTTATATAAAAATAAAATCTCGACATTTAACAAACTTCTAGCAATTCCATCAACTTACACAAATAAAAATAAATATAAACATGAAAATAATTACTCTTAGTGTATTTAAAATATTTGGTTATATGAAAAATGTATAAAAAATGTATAAAAACTAACTAAAGAAGGACTGTAGTTTTAAAAAACTACTGATACTAACACTATCATTCAGTCCTGGGGAGGATGTGGCATTTAATTTGATTTGCCACCTTAATTTCTTAAAATTAATTACTTCCTCCCAGGGACCTCCCTTTAAATCTGGTGTTGCTTTATCAATTACTAAAAATCTAAATGTATGACTAGGGTATTGCACAATATCTTTACTTAAAGCACTATTTATATTACCAATTCTGATGTCCTGAATGTGCTCATAAATTCTATCTTTAAAACTTCTCTTGGTTTTTCCAATGTTAAACCCAGCACATTGACAACAGAGTGCAGCATAAACTACCCCTTTGGCAATGCAAGAGTAATTCCCTCTTGCCCTTACCTTAAAACTATTGATGACTACCTTGTCCACTGAAAAAATATGGATACACTGGGCACAGAAACCACAAGTCTTAGTGCCCTTACCATGCTGTATTCCTTCATAATTCATACTCTGTAACAAATCTTTGAATGTTTTACCCCTTCTAAAAATAATATTGGGTGAAATTCCTAGTTTGTCAGTAACCCCTATTTGACTGTTTAATACAGTTCAATTTTTCCTTAAAATATCAAAAATTCCATCGTGGTCAATCGAAAACCTAGTAATGAAGGATGTAACTGGAAATAAACCTTTCTCAACTTCATTGCAAACAACTGTAGTAACTAAAACTTGTTCCTGACAGTCAATAGTCCCCTTCAGTAAAGGACTAAATATTCCTGAATTTCGTTTCTTAATAACTTCATCCAAGGCTCTCTCAATAAAATCAAGGGGATAACCTCTTGCTAGAAACATATTGCTCATCTTACTACATTGATCTTGAAAGTCTACCTCCCTGTTCACCATCTGGGAAATCCGAACAAATTGCCCTTTTACTAGGCCTATTTTAACATGCAAAGGGTGACAGCTGGTATAATTCAACAAAGTATTGCTATAGGTAGGCTTTCTATACAAATTACTGACTAAGCTATGATCAATCAAATCTTTAGAAACCATCACATCCAAATAATTCATAGCCTCCTTATTGTAGTTGTAAGTAAACTTAAGACATTCTGTAGAATTATTGATGAAATCAAAAAAATCCTGTACTTCATGTTCATACCCTGTCCAAACAAAAAACAAGTCGTCAGTATATCTAAGGTACAACCTCCATGACCCTGTGAATGGAGAATTGAAGAGAAATTTACACTCCCACATGAGCATTATGATGTTTGCAAAAATGGGAGCACAACATGCTCTCATAGCTACCCCTGTAGTTGTTTGAAGAACTGGCCTTCAAAAAACACAAAGTTGTGTTTCAACACTAATTCCATGAGCTTAACTAAAAATTACTAATAATAAACTAATACACTGAGTATTTATTTTCATGTTTATATTTACTTTTATTTGTGTAAGGGTTGTGGATTCTAGTTGATGGAATTGCTAGAAGTTTGTTAAATGTCATGTGATTTTATTTTTATATAAATATGGCTTTAAAGTGTCATGGAATTATTCTGAAGAAGTCAGGTGACTGAGCTGACAAAAGTGCTTAATAAATCTTTGAATTCAAGCTGGCGTGGACTGGTGCTTGTTGGTTCCATTTATTTTACTAAGTTTATTCTGGTTCCTAGTTTGCAAGTGTGCGAATTGCAAACATCCATGTCTTCTTAGCCCTTTTTGTTTTTTTTCTTAAAAATAGAATAGTTCATCATTCATGCCCAAAGTTGTTTCTGCATTTACTTTAAATCACTCCATTCATGTCACTGTATTATTTCCTCATCATAAAAACAGAGGAGAGACAATTATGTATTCCCTAGTTGTCCACAGTTCATTTGGATAATAATTGGCTAATACAAATGATTTCACATTGTCAGAAAACTCTTTCTTTTGAAGGTAAGAAAAATGGGCAATCAGTCCCCAAGCGCACCACATCCAGACAGCTATCTCAGATTAAGTTGTATTGTACTCACCATAGAAAATGCCCATTTTAGAATGTCAAGGCACATTCCACGAGAGCTGTGGCTACTTCTGAGGACTTTTGGAAAGGGGTGGACTATATTGAACTATTCTTGTGGCAAAAACTTGGTCCTCACTGCAGATTTTTCAATAAAAGTCTTTCGGCTTTTCCCGGTTAGGGGTTGCCACAGCGGAACTCCGGTCCACTCATGATTTGGCTGTGGATTTTACGGTGCCGAGTTGCCAGCCCGACACCCAACCTTCAACGAAAGCCCACCAATTCACGCTCGCATCTACCTGCATGTCTTTAACGTCACTCGACCGCGGGGAGGACATTCAGACTCCACACAGAAGGCGCTCCAGCCGAGAATCGAACGGGAGAACCTCTTGCTGTGAGGTGAGAATGCTAACCGCTGCACCACCGTGGCTTACTGCTACAAAATTGACTCTCTTTCTAGAGCCAGAACAGGATTTGTTTTATCTCTTTTCCTGAGTTTTCTGGACTGGTCTTGCTTCCTTCACCCTTTTGGTCTAAGCTTTGCAGTTGGCTCATATTACTTTATGCTACTGCAACATTGATGTAGTGATGAACCTAGCACAGTTGTGTAAGCTTACCTGAACAGTAGATGTTTGACCAGATCACTGGGGCTAACACCTTCCCTCCATCCCACTTATTTTACTTTGCTGTTTAGCCTTGGTAGGGTTCCACTCAGCTTTGTTCCTTTGTTTCTGGTATAACATAAATTACCATATTCTGGTGTATCAGGATATGGCATTTTTGGCTGTTCCCTCCCTTTTTGAGACCAAAAAGCTCTGAAATTCAGCAACCGTATATCCTTTTTATATCAGCAAACACTTGTGCTTAAGCGGCTGTAAGTTGCACAAGGAAGGCTCCCAAAAGTTTTAGTATACTGCCCAGATGTCCATTTTCCTTGGCAGGTAATTCCCGTACAACTTTATGCTATTGCAAATTTACTTAGGCAACTGAATTTTTTTCAAACTTGTTTGCTCAAAAAAGAAGTCTTGCTTTTTGTTTCAACTATGAACATTAGTTTAGGCATCCACCTCTGTAAAAACAAGACTGATTATTGTATTTATTTTACATATAATATAAGTACACTTTGACATCTGTCAGCAGAGCAAGATCACATTATATTAACTCTGACTTACTTATTTTTAGCTTTTATTTTGTTACACTGTAAAGCCTGGATGCATGATAGAAAGTACTTTCTTATATCATACTTTAATATCACTACATTATACTGCTTTCCCCTAACCGGGAAAAGCCGAAAGACACAACATACTGCTTTCACTGATAAAACGTCTTCCTTTAATTTAAAATATTTCTGATTGCATACTATACAGAACAGATTTACAGTACAATATATAATGTATATTTTGGATTTTTTTGGCAAATATTAACAAAATCCATTTTGCTTTGTTCCTTCAGTCCCTTCATTGTTCTCCTAAACATTAATGGCATAACGTGAGGTTTATATTTTAATGATCTAATATCTCTTCCATCTCTTTCTCAATGAATGGGTCTTAAGATTCAACTTCAGATCCTTCTTTGGCCACTGAAGACTTTGGATCCCATGCTCAGAAACCTCTCCTTACCCATAACCCCTGCAAAGCCCAACATTACGTCAGATCTTGTTTGCAACAGATGTGGAGCTCCTTGCCCAGGCATGGGTTAAAAACTAGTAGGAGATTTTCAGCGTTAGCTTTTTTTTACTATTTTAGCATATACTTTGGTTCATCTTTTATTACAAATATACTCTACCTCCCCTGTCGTAGTGATAACATTTAGGACTTTATAGGGATTAATATTTTTGTGCCCCAGTGCATCTTTCTTCAAAAAAATAAAAAAGAGGGAGACTTTACCTATATAGTCTATACTAGTTTGCTAGATTTTGTAGTGTAACTGTTTTTACTGAGTGTTTTCTTCCCTTTTTTTGTGAGATTTCTGCATTATGACTGATGAACCTTATGGCTTAAAAAAATGTGTGGCCTAACTTGGATGCACACTCTGTGTGTACTGCCTTGGGGCTGCACAGTTAGATGAACAGTGCACCATATGTGTGCAGCCTTTGGTACCTGGGGAGTAGTAGAGAAGACAGACTAATTCTTATGGGTTTTCCCTGCCCCTGCGGGAGAATTGTTCAAGTCTCAGCATACTGATACTGGATTATCCCCTTCTTCTAAGTCTACAGACAAATCAAAGAGGGGCAAAGTAACTAAGGAGAAGACTTAAGGAGTCTAAAAAGTGCTCTCCAGATTGGTGTTGGCTCTCTCTGGCATTATTGTTTCTGGCTCTTAAGTCTTCCAAGTGTTCTGATCCAATGTCCATCTCCAAGCCAATCCTGGTTGTATCCAAGACCTCCCTTTTCTTCTGAAGCCATGATGTGAAGTTGTTCAATCTCGCCATTTGTTCTTACACATGGGTACAGAGCCAATCCATCAGCTCCGATTCGGCCGCTTTCCAAGCTCAAGATCTTTGAGTAGCTCAAGGCACAGTCCCTATCCTGTGATGCTCTCTTACCAACCCCAGATCTAGTTTGCCGCTGCAACGGATTGCATGATCTTCGGAGAAGCTCGGGCCAGTAACCTTTTTTTCTTGTCTTTGGACAAATTTCTTATATATATATATATATATGTATATATATATATATATATATATATATATATATAGTCAGGGATCTGATAATACTGTTCTTTAGATATGGTAGTATAAAACAAGGTAAATCTTCTTTAGATATATTTCAGCTATTTGATTTTTTTTCAGTGAGTAAACTACAGTGTTATATTTATTTTTTTCTAAAACTTGGAGCGGTTGCTCTTAGGCCTTTGGCCATCCTTTAGTTGATGTTTTACTTGACAGGGCTATGTCAGATTGCTTTCTCTATCCCCTTGTTGTTTGTCACATAAAGTGCATATTTAGACTATTTCTTTAGGATCTGAACATACCGGTGTAATTATCTGTCGCGATATATATATATATATATATATATATATATATATATATGTGTGTGTGTGTGTGTGTGTGTGTGTATATATATATTGATATATATATTGATATATATAGATTTCTTTAATCTTATTAGATTGTTGTTCAGGGATCTGAACTTTCTAGAGTTGTTTATCTGATAATTCTGTTATTTAGATATATATTATCAGGGATCTGATAATTCGTGTTTTGATTCTGTCATGTCTGAAAAACAGAAATCTGGGTTTAAGAGGTGTACCTGTGGGCAGAAAATGTCCATTACTGATAATCATATTTCTTGTGTGTATTGCTTGGGGCCAGTACATTTACAAGAGGATTAATCTGTCTGCTACTCCTTCAGCGGCAGGGTTATGTTAGAAAGGCAAAGAAAGTTGGTGGATAGAGGGCTGTTGAAGCCAGACTTTCAGGAAGCATTGGACAAGACTGACCAGACCTCCAAGTCCTCGAAGGGGTCGAAGTCTTCAAAGATGTCCTCGGAGCCCAGGTCCTTGGCTCCGAGCACCTCTGGGAAGACTCTGCCGCCGGCTCATCAGTCTTCGGAGCCGTGCACCGAACTCGTATCTTGGAGCCAAATCCCAGTGTTGGAACCAGTGTCGGAAGTGTTGAAGTCTCCGATCCTTAGGCCGGTGGCTTCTTCGTCTCCTTCGACCCGTTCTTCCAGGACTCTTTCGGACATTGATGTGGACCATGTGGTGCAGAGGCTCTTAGAGAACTCGGCTCTGGCCAGATTGCTTTCGGCTTCGTCTCAACTGACTTCAAAGCCTGCATCCCTCCCTGTTACGAGGTCTACTCCTCCTCCAAGGCTAGTGGAGCCTTTGGAACCGGAAAGAGAAGATCTGATAGTTGTGGAACCCTCGGAGCCGAAGCCGGTTCAAGTGCCTTCGGCCCCGTTGACCTTGATTTCTTCGGTTCCGATTGAAGAATCTCGGAGCCGGCACTCTCTCGTTGGTTCCGGGGGGAGTCGAACCGAGGCTTTGGTTCCGACTCTCCCTCTCGAGGCTTCAGCACAGATGAGCTTGGCTTCGTCCTCTGGTTCGAAGCCCGTGGCCTCAGCCCCGAGGAGGTTGCCGTCTTCCTCGGAACCGGCAGACTTTTTGGGCCATGACACTGGTGTCTTTGATGCCATGAGGAGGGTCATGTCTGCAAAGACCTTTGCCTCTTAGGATCTTTCCTCTTCCCCCCCTAAAGGGCCGTGTTCTGTCTCTGCATAACAGGTTCCTACCAAGCGTCAAGACCCAGAGCCTCAGGTGACCCCATCGGGTGACCCCAGTTCTCCAGAAACTTCACCAGATGCCCCCACTGATGAGGTCCCTAGGAAGAGTGTGTGCAAGAGGAAGCATTTGGATTCCCCTCAGGAATCCTTAACATCAGACACTGACTTAGAGGAATCAGAAGGGTCCCCCTCAGAGGATGTCTCATTTGCAGACATATTGGAAATACTAAGGCAGAGGGTTGACTGGCAGTCCCTTACCCCTACTGAGGATCTGAGTCAGTGCTCCTGAAGACCTTTGGTTCTCAACCTTCCACCTCCTGGGTTTCTCTGCCCTTTGACGAATTCATGGATTTGATCGATCGAAGGGCGTGGGAGTCTCCAGATTCTATGGAACTGATTCCTTGGAGACCCAACAAATGTATCACCTCCCCCCAAGACAGGTCTTTTCTTACTAGGGGAGTTCCTGTTGATGCCATGGTGGTGGAGGCGGCCACCAAGAAAGAGATATCAGAAACCTCTTCTTCTGTCCATCCTCCTAACAGAGACTCTAGGACGATGGACAGATACGCGAAATGCATCTTTAGTTCTGTGACATTTGCAATGAGATCGCTTAACTATTTAACCCATTTTACCCATCTTCAATGAGATCTCCTCAAAGAGCTTGGAGATACTCTACAGGGCAACACAGATTATACTGTCTCTGTGAAGGTGACGGCACAACTTAACACCCTTAATTCTATTGTGAACTCGTCCATGCGTCTCATTTCTTATGCAGCCGCCGGATCGAGCCGGGCAGCAGGTTCAGCGATAGCTCTGCGGAGACTATCCTGGATGTGCTTATGCTCCTTTGCGGAAGCCTTCACGTCTTCCTTTGTCAACGCCCCATTCGACAGCTCTTCCTTGTTTGGGCCCAAATTCATGGAGACTCACTAGGTGTGAGCAGGAGGGAAAGACTCTATCTGCCGTAGAAGTCCTTTTTCCAACCCTACTAGACCATACCCCAAAGGGCAGAAAGGTGGAAAAATGTGGTTCCGGAAACCCCGAGGAGCTTTCCAAAACACAAGTAGTGAACCCCCCTCCAGGGGCAGAGGAGGGGGTTATAATGGTAGACGCCGCCCAGGCGGCAGAGGGGGGTCCGCAGAACCAGGGTGACAGGGAGCAGTTCCTTGGCAAGCCCTATCAGCGCTCCTGAGAGGACGCCCGACTGTCCTGCTCTGGAAGCAGTCAGGGGTCGCTTGGCTTTATACCCAGATGCCTGGCTAATAATTACACCAGATTCTTGGGTAAAAAGCTTAGTTACCAGAGGATACATCATTCCCTTTTCAGAATCCCCTTCTATTCGTACAAGAATCCCAGACATTCCACCCAGTCTGCGACATCAAACAGCCATAGAAATTCACCAGCTGCTAGAAAAAAAGAGTCATCCAGCCAGTCCCGGTGGACCAGATAGGATCCGGAACTTACTCCAGGTTCTTTTTAGTTCCAAAGAAAACGGGGGACTGGAGGCCCATCTTAGACCTCAGCAAACTCACCACCTTTGTCAGAAAGGAAAAGTTCCGGATGGTCACGCTTCAATCGATACTGCCGTTTCTAGGGAGGGTTTGGAAGGGTGGCCTAATGGTTAAGGTGTTTGCCTTACAAACACAAGGTACAGGGTTTGAATCTCACAGGGGTAATTGGCTAGGCTTAAAATGGCTCACAAGGGCAGTTAGCCTAGTACTAATCTATGAACCTATGAACCTAGAAACGGGCGATTGGATGTGCTCTATAAATCTCAAGGATGGTACTACCACATCAAAATGGCCAGACCATCCAGAGATTACTTGCGTTTCCGGCTGGGGGCCAGTCACTACCAATTCTGAGCGCTGCCCTTTGGTCATACCACACCCCCCAGAGTATTCACCAAATGCATGGCAGTGGTCACGGCTCACCTGAGATGTTTAGGATTCCGCGTTTCCATATCTGGACGACTGGCTCCTCACTGTCACCACCAGGCATCAACTGATTTATTCCAGATATTACACAATCAACCTGTGATGTTCATCGTGTTACCCTGCTGCAGTCATCACACTTGGGTTATCCTGCCGTCAGGCGGTCCCGCAGTCGGCCTGAATTCCAAAGTCTTGGTCCGGCGTCTGTTGCTGTCGCTTCTTCCCTGACATCAGTGCGCCAGGGGGTATATAAGAGGCATCCGACGCCATTCTCTCCAGTCTTTCTTGCCGCTCGGTGCCCGAAGCAGAAGCAGTTCGCAAGTGCCGGTTTGCCGACACCTGAGATTTTCGATTCGATTTTCAGACCGAAGTCTTCAATAAAGCTAAGTACCCCGTTGGGGAACATTTTCTTGCCTCAGTCCGATGTCAGAAAATGTTAACAGTTGCATTTCTTGTGGGAAGCAAATACCTCATAAGGACTTCCATTCCTATTGTATTCCTTGCCTAGGCCCACACCACGACGTCACAGGTTGTCGGTTTTGTGCTAGGTTTAATAAAAGAACTATCAAATGCTGTTTTGACTTCGCACGGCATTACTTTGGTAGGAAATTTAATTATATCATACCGTCGGAGCAGTCGACGACCAGCATACATAAAAAACGCAAGGATAAGGACAGCCAGCCTAGGAACAAGCCAGACTCCGAGGCCTCTGCTGGGCCTGTCACCGGTTCTCCGGTTTTCAGCTGTGGATTCCCAAGCAGAGCCTACTAGGCCGACGCAGCCATCTTCCAACACCGGAGCAGAAGTAGACACCGGTGCAGTGGAAACACCCTCGGTTGCAGAAGGTGTCTTCAGACCGACTACACTCACCATTAAATCTTATGCTAAGCTTAAAACTCCTTTAAAACCTAAGAAGACTGTACATCAGTCTACAGTTCAAGACCCCATGCCTAAGAAACAGATGCTTAAGATGGTTGAAGATTTGATTACCCTAATCAGGGGTTCTCATCCCCCTCCAAGACAAGAGGAGGATTATGCTTCCTCTGACCAGGTTTCAATTTCCTCAGATTCTTCTGAAGAACAGGATTACTTTAGATATTGTGGATGATGTTTACTTGGAGTCTAGTTTAAATCCTGACTCTCTACCTACTGCTCCAGCCAAACCAGACAGATACTACAGAGTACCTGACTCACACAAATTCCTTTATAAAAGCCCTGTGGCTGACCCAGAAACAATTTCCCAGGGTCCTAAGGGAGCTAAAGCTTCTATGGCTAAAAATTCTGTGCCCTATGAAAGGGATTCCAGAGCCCTAGATAGATGGGGAAAGAAAATATACACCTCAGCAACTCTGGCTATGAGAGCATTAAATTGTCAGTTTCACATGCTGAAATATCAGCAATTCCTAATGTCTCAATTAAAACAAAAAATGAGCACACATACTGACAAGTCTGAATTCAAGGAAATGCAGGATCTGTTGCATGCAGCTGAACAGGTGGGCAAACATAGTTTACAATGCGGATTTGATTCGTTGGAAGCTTCCTGTAGAGCAGCTGTTACTGACTCTGTCATACGTAGACATGCTTGGTTAAAAGAGCAAACCATACCTGATCATGTTAAAGCAAAATTATTAGATGCACCTTTACAGCAGGATGTATTATTTGGTGTCAAAGCAGAAGAGGTTTTAAAGAAAATGGAGGATAAGGCAAAATCTATGCAGACGGTCAAGGATTTTTTGCAGGTACAACCTCCTCGTTTCAGCAGAAATTGGCCGACAAAAAACTGGTCCTTTCCAGCTTCAGACAGATCACAGAGGGGCAAATACAGATGACCAAGGGGCAGAGTTCATTCACAAGGCCCTTACAAACCTCGCCAATGGGGTACTGCTACCCAGAAAGGAGGAGAAGACAGGCCCCAAGCTAGCAGAAGACAAACACAATGACTCAATCCTTAAACTACCAAGCAAATCTCTCCTGGCAGCTCCCTTGGGAGGAAAATTAGCATTTTTTGCAGACAACTGGCACATCATCACAAAAGACAAATGGATCCTAAACGTTGTCTCTCAAGGATACAGATTCCACTACCATACCTTACCAAGGATAAGAGGAATGCCAAACCTGCCACCAAATCAATGGGCAGAGGCACAAAAACAAATTACAGCTCTCATGGACATGAGAGTCATTCTATAGGTACCTACACAGGAGCAAGGACAAGGATTTTACTCAAGACTCTTTCTAGTCCCAAGAAAGGACAAAGCATGGAGACCCATTCTGGATCTTTCAGTTCTGAACAACTCTCTGTAAGTACCAAATTTCAAGATGCTAACACTACAGCAGCTTCTTCCCATGCTGGGCAAGAATGCTTGGCTAGTAACGTTGGACCTCAAGGAGGCATATCTGCATGTCCCTATCAGACAAAATTGCAGAAGATACCTCCGCTTCATTGCAGGTTCAACGCATTATCAATTCTCTGCACTGCCCTTTGGCTTATCTACTGCGCCCAGGGTCTTCACAAAATGCCTGGCACCAGTAATTACATACTGCAGACAAAGAGAAATTCAAATATACCCATACCTGGACGACTGCCTTATTCAAGCAGAAAGCAAGGACATCCTTTTAAAGCATCTGGCATTTGTCAGACACCTCCTAAGTTGCCTAGGGTACACAGTAAACGAAAAGAAATCAAAACTAGTGCCCTCACAAAACATAATATTCCTGGGTGCCAGCTTGAATGCAACGGCCCAGATGGCTTATCTCACGCCAGACAAGCAACAGCAGCTGACTCAATATTTCAAAATAATGGCAACAAAGACCCAACTCCCTGCAAGAAAAATTCTGCAGGCCTTGGGATTCATGGCATCTTGCATACTACTAATACCATTTGCAAAACTGCATATGAGGACATTACAATGGTACCTAAAAAGCGTATGGACTCAGCACAGCCACAGCTTGGCGACAATGATATCACTCATTCCCTGCCTTCAACAGGAGTTTCTATGGTGGGCACAGGCATGTCACCTCAACAAGGGTCAGCCTTTCACCTTACCCACAGCCAGGCAAACTATGACAACAGATGCATTGGACTATGCCTGGGAAGCACACATGGCAGGACAGTGCATTCAGGGCAAATGGACTACAGATCAGAGGCATCTGCATATCAATCAAAAAGAAATGCTAGCAGTACAGAATGCCCTAACAGCTTTCAAGGACCTTTTACACCCAGGACAACTAATAATAAAGATGGACAATACCACAGTAATGTGGTACACAAGCAAGGGGCACACATTCCTACCCTCTATGCAGGCAAGCAATGACCTTGTGGAACACTGCACTGTCTTACCAGGTTCAATTACAAGCACAATTCCTGCCAGGAAAGAAAAACACATTAGCAGACGACCTAAGCAGAAACATGGATCCACACAAGTGGAAACTAGATCCACATGTATTTGCAATGATAGCTCAAAAATGGGGACGCCCAGACATAGATCTGTTTGCAAGCCCCCCACAACTACCAACTTCAAAAATTTTGCACAAGGACATTCCATCCACAAGCTTGGAAAGTGGATGCCCTCTCATTCAGTTGGAAAACATTAACAGTGTATGCCTTTCCTCCACTTCCTCTTCTAGCAAAAGTACTGCTGAAAGTCACATTATAGAGGCCACAAATGATACTCATTGCACCAGACTGGCCACGCCAGCATTGGTATCCACTTCTAAGGAACATGTCCCACGGCCCACCATGGATTTTACCACAAATTTCTCACCTGCTCACCCAGCGAGACAGTCAGATTTTACACAGCCAGTTCAAGACTTTAAACCTGGCTGCATGGCAAAATACCTAAACAACCAGCCAACACCTCTATCCAAAGCTGTTATGGATGTCATTCTGGAGGTCAGGAGGCCCAGCACCAGGAAAACCTATTCAGACAAATGGAAAAGATTTTGCGCCTGGAACCAGGCTAAAGGCCAAAATCCCCTTGATCCAAACATCCCTCACATTCTACAATATTTAACTGAGATGTTGCACAAAGGACTTTCCTTTTCATCTATTAAGATCCATGCCTCAGCAATTTCAGCTCATTACAACACGGATCCTCCTTTATTCTCACATCCACTCCTAAGACAGTACCTCAGAGGGGCTAAGAACATAAGACCGCCAAGGAGAGCACCAACACCTACTTGGGATCTCAACTTTGTTCTGGAAAAGATTACACTGCCGCCCTTTGTACCAGCTTTTTCATCTGATTTAAAATTTCTTTAATGGAAAACTGCCCTGCTACTAGCAATAACCTCAGCTAGAAAAGTCTCAGAGCTACAGGCACTAATGGCAGTGGTGCCTTTCCTCATTTTTCATCAAGTTAGAGTCTCTCTACGAACTAACCCTTCCTTTAGTGTGGCCCTAAACCAAGCCATTCATTTGCCCACCTTTTTCCCAAATCCCCAGAACAAATGAGAAAGACTCCTGCACTCTTTGGACATTCACAGGCAATTACGTTACTACTTGGATAAAACTAAGGCTTTCAGAAAAACTGACCAGCTCTTTGTAGCCGATGTTACAGGATCACAAGGAAAAGCTATCTCAAAACAGACCATTTCTAAATGGATAGGGCATTGCATACATTTCTGCTACACGCATCATGGGAAACCGGTACCTGCTAACATTAGGTCCCACTCCACCAGGGCTACAGCTACATCAGCAGCCTGTCTCAGGGGAGTGCCACCCAAGGATATTCTGGAAGCTGCAACTTGTAGTTCAGTGCACACCTTCACCAAACACTATCACTTACCTCTCTATTCTAAGACTAGAGCTGGTTTTGCCACTCCAGTTTTGCAAGGCCTACTAGCTTCTTCTAACCCTGCTTAACTCCACCTCCCATCCTTAGCTTTGGGATTCTACCCAAGTGTGATGACTGCAGCAGGGTAACACGATGAATATAGAACAGTTTTGTACCTACCATAAAAGTAGATGTTTGAGTGTTCACCCTGCTGCAGTCCAGGTTACCCTCCCGCCATCCCCTCTGAACTAGCTGAACCTATCTATACCACTCTATCCTATACTACCTCTGTGGTGTATTTGCTTGTGCCTAAAGGTATTGTTTTATTTTTATCTAACTATATATAAATATATATATATATATATATATATATATATATATATATATATATATAAATATATATATATATATATTTTTTTTTTTGCCTACCTATTGGTGGCACCTGACATCTGGGGCAAGAAAAACTGAAGAAAATGGCGTTGGATGCCTGTTATATACCCCTGGCGCACTGACGTCAGGGAA
Organism: Protopterus annectens; assembly: GCF_019279795.1. Lineage (NCBI taxonomy): Eukaryota > Metazoa > Chordata > Ceratodontiformes > Protopteridae > Protopterus > Protopterus annectens. The sequence goes on along the minus strand of NC_056745.1, from coordinate 478,152,680 downwards.
GAAGCGACAACAGCCGACGCCGGACCAAGACTTTGGAATTCAGGCCGACTGCAGGACCGCCTGACGGCAGGATAACCCAAGTGTGATGAATGCAGCAGGGTGAGCACTCGAACATCTACATTTATGGTAGGTACAAAACTGTACTTTCCCAGTTAGGCATAACCATAAATTTCGAAAAATCTGCTTTATTGCCATCGCAGCATATTTCCTTTATAGGAGCAGATCTAGACACCACCACTGCCTTGGTCAGATTGCCTCAAGCAAGAGTAATCTCTCTAAGAAGTCAAGTGTCCCACTTGTTAATGGAAAGAAGAGTTCCTGCATTCCAGGTTCTCAAGCTGTTAGGCACCATGGCAGCGACGCTCATAGTGGTTCCTCTGGGACAAATGCACCTGAGGATACTCCAATGGTTATTCTTCACACAGTGGTCTTAAAAAAAAGCTTCCAATGACACACAAGATTCTACTGACAAATGCTTGCAAAAAGGACCTTCTTTGGTGGTTGAACAGCCACCAGGTTACTGTAGGTCACCCATTTGTACGTCCCCCTCCCTCAGCCACGGTGACCACTGATGCTTCCCAGATGGGGGGGGGGGGTTGTTTCAGGGAAGAACTGTCCAAGGCACTTGGTCAGAGATGGAATCCCATTTGCACATCAGTGTCCTAGAGTTGAGAGCTGTGTTTCTAGCATTGCAACTATTTCACGACTCTCTACCTCGAGAGACGATTGCAATACAGACCGAAAACATGTCAGTAGTCTGGTACATTAACAAACAAGGGGGAACCAAGTCTTTGCCCCTTATGCCGAGAGGCCCTGAGAATTTGGCAGTGGGCTGTATCCACCGGGCGCTTTCTGATAGCAACGCACATCCCAGGGTCATCCAACGTGATAGCGGACAAACTGAGCAGATCCATTCTGTTGCCTCACGAGTGGTCCCTCAAGGAACAAGTGACATAGATGATATTCCGCAGATGGGGCCAGCCTTGCCGCGACCTTTTTGCATCCCCGATGAATGCCAAATGCAGAAGCTACTTTGCCCTGTACCCTCCACCGGGGTTCAGCCCAAGGGATTCGCTTGTACACGATTGGCCCTCGGGTCTCCTTTATGCCTTTCCACCAACCCCTCTGATCCCCAGATTCTTACAGAAAGCCAAAAGCTTGGGAAGGACTGTTATTCTGATAACCCCGTTTTGGCCTCGGCAGATATGGTTCCCCTTCCTTCAGCAATACTAAGTGGAAGAACCTTGGGTTCTGGACCCAGTGCCAGACCTTCTGACTCATTCGTCGGGAGTTCTTCACCCCTCTCTTTTCTCCCTCAAACTGACAGCTTGGCTGCTCCACTTCCCAACCTAGCCAGGTGAAATAAATTGTCTTCCGCGGTGCAACATATTCTAGTTTTTTCTCATAAAGTCTCCACCAGGAAACTGAACAACAGCAAATGGTAGCGATTTGTTCATTGGGCTTCTCAGCATGATATTGATCCCTATGTCGCTCCTATTCATAGTATTCTGGAATTCATGACTTCACTTTTTCACGATGGTGTGGCAGCTGCTACTTTAAGGGTTCAATTGGCTGCTATATCCAACTTTCATGTGAGATGCAAAGGTTCTAACATTATGTCCCACAGATTATGTAAAGCTTTTTTGAAAGGGACTCATCACCTTAGACCACTGATCAGACATCCTGTTACTCCCTGGAATCTAAATTTGGTGCTGTCTCAACTTATGCTTCCCCCCTCTGAGCCGGCGTCATCTTGTCTTCTGAAGTTTCTTTCTTGGAAGACAGTTTTTTTGGTGGCTATTACCTCGGCGCTTAGAGTTTCTGAACTACAGGCACTTTCTATCAGACCTCCATATCTGGTCTTTCACCCCGACAGAGTGTCTCTCAGGACAAATCCTACCTTTCTTCCTAAGGTTTGCTCCGATGCTAATTTAAACCAGTCTATTGAGCTTCCCACCTTTTTCAGACATCATTCCAATAAATTGGAATACATGTTACATAAACTTGATGTTCACAGACAATTGAGGTTTTATTTAGACAGAACAAAGGAATTTAGAAAATCGGATCAACTCTTTGTTTCCTATGCAGATAATAAGAAGGGTCTTTCTGTATCCAAAGTTACATTGTCTAAATGGCTTTCTGATTGTATAAAATCTGTATATTCTTCGGCTAACCAACCTTTAGAACTTGAAGTGAAAGCTCATTCTACCAGGGCTGTTTCTACGTCTCTGGCTCACGCAGCCCGTTTACCTTTGAACACCATTTGTGCAGCTGATACTTGGCCCAAACCTCATATGTTTATCACTCATTAGAAAGTGGACAGGGCTTCCTTTGGTTCCACCATTCTCAGGAATGTACTCCCATGAGCCGCCCATGATTAGGGTGCTTGGGACACTACCCACATGTAAGAACAAATGGCGAGATTGAACAACTTCACATAAAGAAGTTATGTTCTTACCATAACGTTCCATGTGAGTTGTTCATCTCGCCTTTGTTCTTACACTCCCTCCCACCTTCCCCCTCCGGGTTCTAGAAGAACAGGTATGACTGGTCTGGTTGGTCTGACTAGTTTCCTTCCTTCCAGCCAGAATATCTCTTAGCTTATTGTAAATAGCTATATACATATGTACATATTATATTTTTGGTGCTTAGTTGTATTTTTTATTGCTGGGTTCAGCAAACTAGCTCTGGGGTTGGTAAGAGAGCATCATGGGATAGAGACTGTGCCTTGAGCTACTCAAAGATCTTGAGCTTGGAAAGCGGCTGACTCGGAGCCGATGGATCAGCTCTGTACCCACGTGTAAGAACAAAGGCGAGATGAACGACTCACATGGAACGTTATGGTAAGAACGTAACTTTTTTTTTTTTTTTTTTGCTAGAGCCAGTTTCTCCTCTGCAGCAGTCACCCTTTCTTTGGGAGTTAGTCATCATTCATCCAGATCTCCTTCCACCACTTCTTCCCTGTGGTCAGTTTGGTCAACTAGGAACCTTTCCAAAGCAGATGTGGACTACACGATGAAGACATTTCTCAGGAACAGATGAGGTTGGGGTTCTACCCAACTCCAGTAGCCATTGGACCCAGGAGATGCATTTTTTCTTCTCATCCAGTAGTAGTTCCTACCCCTATCTGTTTGTTGGACTCAGGAGTTCTGGATCTGAGCACTTCCCAGAGCTTGTCTAGTCTGGACACAGTGATGTGGATATGTTCTATTCCGGTGCCATCTTTGACCTATACTGTTCCAGTATCATTGAAACCAGAAGGATCCTGGAGTTGAAGCTTCAGTGCCAGATTTGAGGTAATGGGTTTAACTTTGAGGGTTTTAGAGCTGTCTCATTCTCTCGGAACCTTGGAGCTGGATAACTCGACACTGGCATCAACTTCTGATTGGATCTGAGTGGAGTTCAGGAGTTTGCATGGTGAAGTGGCTTTGGCTCTCACCATGAAAACCTCGAGATCTCATTTGGCTTTGGCTATTGAAGCTATTAAGAACACTCTTCTGATCAGAGATATGGACTACTGTTCCTAGCTTGGTTCTACCTGTCCCACAAAGAACATCCCTGGGTCTGAATGCTTCTTGTCTGGTGCACATGGAATGCTGGACCTGTTGGATCTTGAGTCAGTCCATATAGGAAAGTCTCTTCCTAATCTTCTCCAGAACATCCCACCAGGGAGACTTCTCAGAAGAATAAATCTAAGAGGAAGCGCATACACTCCCTTCAGGAGTCTGTCACAGAGGACATGGATTTTGATGGCAGAATGAGGTCCCCCAAATTCCCCCCTTGAGGTTGGCTCATCTAAGAAATTCTTGAACTCCTGAGACAGAAATGTCGGTGGTCCCACAATACTTCCTCCCTAGAGGAGTCGGTGTTCCTCAAAGCTTCCAGCTCATCAGACCCCCCCTCCCCCCAGAGAGATTTGACCAAGTAAATCTTCAAGTCCTTCTCTGGGTCTCTGTCTGTAGAAAACAAGAAAACCTTGGACTCTCAGGCATCCTACAATAACTTTACCATTAGGAGACATGCCTGGATGCGCTTGCGTGACTTTGTAGTGCAATTCAATATGTCCTTTATCAGTACCCCATTTGATGGCTTGACGCTCTTTGGGCTTAAAGTGAAAGAAACAGTAACCCTAAGTGAAAAGCTGGAAAGTCCCTTTCGTCTGTTGGAATGTGGTTCTCTACTCCCCAGAAGTCTTTTTGTAGAAACCAGAAAGGGGGTAAGAAACCATGGTCTTGAAAATCCCAAAGGCTTCCACCTGACACTTCTGGAGATAGAGTCCCCCCAAGGCAAAAGGTGGGAGATCTAATAATGGACATCATACACAGGGCAAAGTTTGACCACAGAACCAAGGTTTCAGAGGTTTCTTTACTGAAAGGCCTTATCAGTGCTCCTTAAGGGTTGCTCGACTGCTGTTCTCTGGAGGCAGTCAGCTGCACCTACCCCTGTACCCCAAAGCCTGAATATCTATCACGAATGATAGATGGCTATATAGGATAATAATCAGAGGCTGTTACATTCCCTTTTTGTTGTTCATTCACCCAAAATCAAAACTTCACAACACCCAGGATAAAAAAAAGTGCCCAATCTTGGTAGGCACACTGGTGCCAAGACTGGAAAAGATGACTGTAGAATCCTCAAAATATGGAAACATTCCTACATTGGGGCCAGGCCCAGGGGGAGTATTGTTATTGTTATGCAAAAAAGCCCATAATGGCCGGACACAAGATATAGAAAACGATTAAGAGAGAAATTAGAGGAAAGAAAAATACTTACACAGGAAAAACTGTCAGAAGCTTCAAATGAAAATTTGTGTTCCTTAATGCAACAGATTTGTGAAAAACAGTATATAGCTCAAGAAACTTTGATCTGTTCGGAAAAAGAATCATCTGGGGAAATGCGAAAATATAAACAACAAAACCTACAGATACTTGTAAAGTATAAAAAAGAAATATGGACATGGGAAAGAGAGAGATTTGCAGTATTTATGCAAAGTATAAAGCCAAATTAATCAATATAAAGAAGGTAGCCCCAAAGATATTCGAAGAAAAATGCAGGCAAAGGCATTTGGATAGGGAAAATTTCACAATAAAAAAAATCACAAAGATGGAACATGGAAAAAAGATTAGTAAAGTCAAAGTTAGAAAAATAGAAGTTGAAGTTATGGAGTGCCTGCAAAGTGAAGGATTTGGTGTAGAAGGTCTAACACAGGTTACATCACAGCATGATGGAGTGAATCTCCACCAAAGTAAGGAGAAGCAGGGGAGGAGAAAGCAAAACTAACCAGCTTGCGACATAAATAAGACATGTTGGCCAGACAAATGTGTGTCTCAGGGGATCCCCATGCTCTGAAACAGGCTCCCCATCCATGTGGAGCAGAGTCCATCCCAAACCCTATTTAAGTGCAATATTTTTGCTTTTTTAATTATTTTTTATTATTATTTACAGTTCCTTATTGTGATGGGTGGGGCACTAGAGGGGAATGATGGTCCAAGCTATGTGGACCCCCTCCGAGGCCAATCTCCATGTCAGTGTTCTCTAGATTAGAGCAGTTCACCTAGCCTTGAAGGCCTTTCAAGACTCCATGCCTTAAGAACTGACATCTGTGCAAACTGACAACATGTCAGTAGTCTGATACATCAACAAGCAAAGGGGGAACCCATTTTTATCCATTATGTCGAGAAACCATGAGAGTTTGACAGTGGGCAATATCTTCCAGTCACTAGCAACAGGCATTCTGAGGATGTTCAGTGTTCTAGCAGACAGTTTGAACAAATCCATCCTCCTGCCTTGTGAGGAGTTCCTCAGTCAAAAGGGACAGAACAGATTTTCCTCCCCTGAGCCAAATGTGGCGTCATCTTTTTGCTTCTTCCCAAAACACCAAACCTAGCAGGTTCTTTCCCATGATCCCCCCAAAGAGGAAGTCTCCCAGCAGCGCTCTAATCCACACTTGGCCACCTGGTTTCCCTTGCTGCTTTCCTCTGGCCCCTGTCATCCCAACATTTCTTCAAAAAGCATTGAGAGAGGAAGGTCATGATCTGAAGTAGTTTAATTTGGTCTTCAACCTGTGTGAATACAGATCCGTATCCGATCCGAGCTGGCAACTTTACTAGCATCTGCTCCGAGCTCCTCCCCTTACCCATAATACACCTCCACTACCTTCCATCCCCAGATCTCTTTAGCCGCGAATAGCTTATGCATCGTGATCTCTTGAGCTCCAAGTTTTTCAAGTGGGTAGAAAAACTTTTAGATATCTTTTTTCTTTAAAAATTGTTAGGTAGTGATAGAATAGGTTCCCTTTTCTCCTCCCCTCGCTTGGTGTGTCAAGTTATAGTGTTTTAGGGTAGTTAGATTTGTTTGAATAGTTGTGTGGATTTTTGCTTCCCCTCACCCCTCAGTGTTTCTGTGTGTGTGTGTGGTAAGTGGGTGTTCTCAGAGAGAAAGAAAATAACCTTTTCTTTAAAAATTTTCTTTCTTCTGACAGTATGGCTGACAAGCCTATTTTCAAAACGTGCACTGAGTGTGGCCACAAATAATCCCCCTGCGGATGGCCACACTCTGTGTGTTATGTGCTTGGGCGTGGCCCATCTGAGTATAGACTGCTCTATATGTGCGTGGTTCAACCCTCGCGCCATTAAAGATAGGAAGGCCAAGTTGGCCCTGAAAGGCCTTCTTCCCCCTTCAGAGACTGTTGCCTCATCTTAGGCTTCGGTCACAGCGGCTGCTGTGGCCGCCTCTCCTTCTTCTCTTCTCCTGGCTTCTCCTCACTCCCAGGCTGGGACTCAACCTCCTGTACAGAAACCTGTGGAAGCGGAGCAGAAAAGGGGCAGAGTGAAAGAGAGAGAGTCGAAGGCAAGGGAAAAGTGCAAGAGGTCTCCAGACCTCCCTTCTCCTCCAGAAACATTATGGATCCGTGACTCCCCTCAGCTCCGATCTCCGAGGTTCTCCCTGGAGCCGAAGGAGACACGTTCAACTTCTAGGGCCTCGGTGCCCCGACCCGCAAGGTCAGTGTCTGTGGCCTCGTCGAGATCCACTCAGTCTTTGTCTGAGGTCAATATGGATAAAATGATGAGGAGGTTCATCTGTACTCAGATCCAGATGGGGGTCTTGCCAGCCCCCTCTCCCTCAGGATGGGGGAGCTCGCTTCCTTTTTTCCAGCCGATATTTCCTTCTCCAATCCGTTCATCAGATTCGCAGTATTTGGATCCGAGAGTGGCTTTAGTTAGGGGGTCGGCACCAATGGTACTGGCTTTCTTCTGGAGCTTAGGTGTCAGATCCAAGGGAGTGGAACTTTTTTCATCGGCTGCACCTTTGTCGGGCCAAGTTTCCTCCCTCGGAGCTCCGTCCACTTCGGGCCCAGCTTCAATTCCCTCATCAGACCCTGGGAGACTGGCCTCCTTATTGGTTTCTCAGGAGGTTTGCTCTCCTTTGGCGTTCGACATGGTAGAAAGGGTTCTCTCTGCTGGATCGAGACCCCCGACTGCCCCCTCGGACTCCACCCAGACCCCCTCGGGTCTTGCTGTGGTCCCCATCATTTTACTCATGTTAAGCCCATGCTCGAGGAGCCCCAGATGGTTCCCCCTGAGGAACAAGTGGCTTGTGAGTTCCCCCGGAGAGCCCCACCGGGGAGGTGCCTCGCACTCATACATGTAAGAGGAACCACTTGGACTCCCCCAAGTCCCTTACCGAGGATACAGACTTGGATGATGGAGAAGGTTCCCCTGGGTCACCTCCCGAGGATGTCTCATTTGGAGACTTCATGGAAATCCTGCGGCAACGTGGAGTTTGGTCTGCCCCCAAACCTTCTTCTAGTGAGTCCATGTTCCTGGAGGCTTTCAGCATGAGCCCATCTACTTCCTGGGTGTCTCCTCCCGCTGATCCTTTGGTGGATCTGGTCACCTCACAAGCATGGAAGGAGCCGGACACCATGGAACCAATTTCAGAAAGACCCGACAAAATCTTAAGTCCCCCCACAGACAGACCAGCATTGAACAAGGGCTCCCCTGTAGACGCTATGGTGGTAGAAGCAGCCACAAAGAAGGAGCTTGCCCAGGAGAGTTCCTCGGTTCACCCTCCGGACAGAGTCGCGGATGATGGACCGCCTAAGGAAGTGGGTTTATGCTTCAGCTACCTTTTCAATTAGGGAGCTGAACTACCTGGCCCATGTCACCAGACTCCAATGCGACCTGGTAAAGGAGCTGGAGGAGTCTCCGTCTAAGTCCATGTCGCAGGAGGACAGGGCGTCATTCTCCGCGAGGATGGCCACTTTAAAAGCAGTCTCCAGTACGTCCATGTGACTCCTTTCACATGCTATGGAAGGAGCGGCTAGGGCAGCTGGGTCTGACGTGTCCATGAGGCCCAACGCCTGGCTCAGATTGTCAATTTTTGGAACCCTTCAAGGCGTCCTTTGCCAATGCCCCTTATGATGGCTCTACTCTCTTTGGTAAGACCGTCAAAGAGACATTAGTCCAGAGTGAGAAGGACAGGAAGACACCATCTGCCATCAGGATCTGCTTCTCGAACCCTCAAAGTTTTTTTTTCCCGGAACCAGAGAGGGCAAAAGATGATGTGGTTCCAGAAGTCACAGTATTCCCGGGACACTCAGGGCTCTTCTTCACCCAGAGGCAGAGGGAGACAGAATGGATGCTGGCCCAGAGGCAGAGGGGGGTTCGAGGAATTTTGGGTCTTGAGAACATTTCTTGGACAGACCCAGGCAGCAACCCTGAGGTGTGGCCCAACTGCTCTACTCAGGAGGCAGTGGGGGACGATTGTCCTTGCACCTAGCAATATGGGAGTCCATAACATCAGACCACTGGGTGCTTCAGATCATATCCAGAGTCTACTCTATCCCCTTTGTGGGTTCCCCCAAATCTCTCAGACCCCTCCCAGATGTACCACTCATGCAAAGGGAGGCAGCAGCACAGGACATTTCCAAGCTGCTGGAAAAATGAGTCATCGAAACCATCCCCCCAGATCAGTCCAGATTGGGCTTCTACTACAGGTTATTTTTGGTGACAATGAAAACGGGGGACTTAAGGCCCATTCTGGACTTTTCTACCCTGAACCTGTCAATTGCCAAAGAGAAGTTCCAGGGGGTCACATTACAGTTCATCATGCCCTACCTGAAAGAGAGCAACTGGATGTGCCCATTAGACCTCCAGGATGCTTACTATCATGTAAAAATGCACAGAATCTCCAGGAGGTTCCTCCGCTTCCAGCTAGGAGTCAATCATTACCAATTTTGGACCCTGCCCTTTGGTCTCACTACAGCCCCCAGGGTGTTTACCAAAGTGATGGCGGTGGTAGCGGCTCACTTGAGGCTTCACGGGATTCAGGTCTATCTGTACCTGGACGATTGGCTCCTCACTGCTCCCACCAGGTGTCTACTCTCTCAAACCAGGGATTATTTCCTTACTCTTGCCGTGCATTTGGGGATCACAATCAACGTATCCAAATCTCTCCTAGATCCTGTACAGGTGATAGACTACATTGGTGCCAGGATAGATGCTCTTCAGTGCAAAATCTTCCTGACCTCGGAGAGAGTACAAAACATGAGGATGCATGTCTCCCTGATCTACCACTCTCATTTCCCAGTGGCGGAATCGGTGTTGAGGGCTTTAGGCTCGATGGCGGCGACCATAATTCTTCTCCCGTGTGCCCGGTTACACATGAGAATTCTACAGTTGACTCTAGCTGTAAGATGGTTCCTGTTGGAACTGCCATTGGCATATCCAATTCAACTCAGTCGAGTCTGTTGGTCATCCCTCTTTTGGTGGATGTGTTCTCCGAACATTTTGGAGGGATGACCCTTTGTTCCAGCCCCGGCCCAAGCCACAGTGACCATGGACGCCTCCCAGCTCGGGTGGGGGGGTCATTGTTCGCGCAGGACAGTCCAAGGCCTGTGGTCCCCTATAGAGACCAGTTTTCACATAAATGTCCTAGAGATGAGGGCAGTCCTTCTAGCGTTGCAGGCACTTCATGCCTTTCTTTCTCTGGGAACGATTGCAATTCAGTCTGACAAACATGTCAGTAGTCTGGTATATCAACAAACAGAGAGGGACCAGATCTTATCCCCTTTGTCACCAGGCAATGAGTGTGTGGAATGGGCAATCTCCACCAGTCGCTTTCTCATTGCAGCGCACATTCCAGGACTGTCCAACATCCTAGCAGACAGGCTAAGTTGGACCATTCTGATGCCTTACGAGTGGTCTCTGAATCTTTCAGTAGCGGAACAGATCTTCCGCGAGTGGGGTCAACCTTGCTGCGATTTCTTCGCATCTCCTTCCAACGCGAAGTGCAGTGAGTTTTTCCCTCTGAACCCCCTGCTGGGGGAATCCCCCAGAGATGCTGTAGTCCATGCTTGGCCTCCTGGTCTTTTGTATGCTTACCTGCCAGTACCTCTTATTCAGAGGTTTCTACAGAAAGCTCGTCGATGGGGGAGCAAAGTGATCCATATTGTCCCGTTTTGGCCTCGCCAGGTATGCTTTCCCTTCCTTTGGTCTCACCTTCTGGCTCCGCCTTGGATCCTGGATCCCATTCAGGAAGTAATTTCACACCCTTCGGGGGGGTGCCTCATCCGAATCTGGACAGTTTGAAGCTCACAGCTTGGCTGCTCCAGTTCCTGTGATTGCTAGGACTCCTGGACTATCCTCCTCAGTTAGATCTATTTTGGTGGATGCTCATAAGTCTTTGACCAGGAAGGTTTATCGCAGCAAGTGGAAACGTTTTTCCTTTTGGGCCTTTCAAAGGAGTTTAGATCCTTTCACGGCTCCTATTTCTGCCATTCTTGATTTTTTTAACTGATATTTTTCAACACGGAGCTAGTTCTTCTACTGTCAAGTTTCAGTTGGCTGCCATCTCTCATTTTCATGTGGGCGAGAATTCTGCCTCTTTAGCCTCTTCCAGACAGTGTAAAGCCTTTATTAAAGACACCTTTTTGTTATGCCCCCCCCCCCCCGGTCAAAGATCCTGTTCCCCCATGGGACCTTACAATGGTTCTTCAAGCTTTGGTTGCTCCGCCTTTGAGCCTGCCACAACAGCAGATCTGAAATATTTATCTTGGAAAACAGCTTTGCTGGTGGCTATTACCTCTGCCAAAAGGGTTTCAGAATTACAGGCCTTGTCCATCAAAGTTCCTTACATGATTTTTCACAAAGATAGGGTTTCCCTTCGAACCAATCCATCCTTTCTTCCTAAGGTGGCATCATCAATCAATATCAATCAGACAATCAATTTGCCTGTGTTTTTCCTAATTTTTCTAACAAGATGGAATACAAACTCCACCTGTTGGATGTTCATAAGACAGTTGCGACTCTATTTACTTAGAACTAAAAATTTCCGTAAATCTGATCAGTTGTTTGTATCTTTCTATAAACCCTTTTTGGGGAAAACTATCTCCAAGGTCACTATTGCTAGATGGATTTCTTCATGCATCCTTCAGGTCTTTAAAGACATTGGCACATCTCCTCCAGGTCCCACTAGGTCTATGGCTACGTCTGCGGCCTTTTGGTCTAGAGTGTCCTTGGATGATATTTGTTCTGCAGTTACTTGGTCCTCATCTCATACGTTTATTTCTCATTACAAGTTGGATTTGAGTTCCAGAAGGAGAGCATCCTTTGGTTCCGCAGTGCTCCAGAATATCCTTCCATGAGGGCCTCCCAGGAGTTTAGTAGCTGGGGACTCTGTTCCACAGGTTCAAGACCAAATGAAGTAAACTACTTCAGACAAAGAAGTTATGTACTCACTATAACGTTCCATCTGAGTAGTACTACATCATTTGTCTTCAACCGTCCCTCCCTCCTTCCCCCGGACCTTGGCATATGAACAGCCTACGGGCTGCAGTTATAGGTCACAAGTATTTTTTCAGGTCGGGTTATCAGTATAAAGTTCAGCAAATTCGATCTGGGGATGGAAAGTAGTGGAGGTGTATTATGGGTAAGGGGAGGAGCTTGGAGCTCGGAGCAGATGCTAGTAAAGTTGCCGACTCGGATCCGATACGGATCCTTATTCCCACAGGTTGAAGACAAATGAAGTAGAACTACTCAGATGGAACGTTATGGTGAGTACATAACTTCTTTTTTAGCCTCATTGCCCCCTTTTTGTCTTGCAAGTTTGGTTCTGCTATATGTGGTCTCATCTGAAACATCATCCATAGGTGCTGGATCACATCTTGGATCTCATTTCTCACCCATAAGGCCTGCCTCTTCTGGTCATTCGAACCCTCAAGTTAACCCTTCGGATTCTCCACTTCCAAAGCTAGTCAGTCCAGACTTTCTTTCATATTCCTTCTTACCAGAGACAATCTACTCGGAATATTTACAAAAGCAAATGTAAAAGATTCTGTGTTTGGGCGACTGAAAGAAATTTAGACCCTTTCCTGACACCTCTTCCAGCAGTCTTGGACGTTCTAGCCTGTCTTACTCAGAATGGTGCCAGCTATTCCATTGTAAAAGTTCAGATCTGAAGTAAATTACTTCATTTGGTCTTCAACCTGTGGGTCTCGGATCCACATCAGATCCGAAACGGCCGCATTTTCCAGTCATGGATCTGAGCTCCAGACTCCTCCCCTTACCCATAATGCCCCTCTGTCTCCCTTCAGATCTCGTTTGCCAACATAGTGGTTACAAGCGTGGTTTCTGAGCTCCAGCTAGTGGGTCATGTAAGAGGACTAAACTCTGCTTTTTTTCTCTCTAATTTCTTCCTATTTTCTGCCTTACATATTTTCTTTCCTCCCGCGTCTGCGTTAGATAAAAAACAAAAAATAAATGTTCTCTCTCTTTTCTGTCTGAAGAGCACGCGTGTGTGTGTGTGCTTTTTGGGCCTGTGTTGGGAATGGCATAAGCCCTAAGGCAGGTTTTAGGAAATGCACAGTGTGCGTCCATAAGCCAACTCTGGCAGATGGCCACACTCTGTGCGTGGTTTGCCTTGGTGCAGTTCACCTTAAGTCCTCTGTCCTATTTGCGCTGGATGTTCTTCGGGTTTTACTGTTGCAGTCATTACATTTGGGTAATCTGCTTGCAGGTTGCCCGTAGTCAGCCTGATTAACAAAGTCTTGGGTCCTGCGTCGGTTGCTGTCCCTTCTTCCATGACGTCAGGTCGTCAGGGGTATAAAACATGCATCCAATGCCATTATATCAGTCTTTCTTACCGTGCGGTGCCTGAAGCAGAAGCAGTTCACAAGTGCCGGTCGGCCGACTCCTGAAATTTTCTTTTGAGTTTCAGAACCAAAGTCTTCAACTAAAAGCTAAGTACCCTGTTGGGGAAACTTTTTCTTGCTCCTTAACGACGTCAGTAAAAGTTAATAATTGCATTACTTGTGGAAAGCAAATACCTCATAAAGATTTTCATTCATACTGTATTCCTTGCCTAGGCCCTGACCAAGACGTACCTTGATCAGCGCACTATCCGTCGTCTGTATATTTTTGCCTCTAAATATTTTGTTCTCTGTTTAGTTATCCAGAAATGTCATCGGTTAGCCATCCGACTACCGGGATTCCAAAAAAATCGCAAAGATAAAGACAGGGACAGGCTGCCAAGGTCCAAAACTGCCGATGACGCTTCTCCTAAGCCAGTCACCAGTTCGCCTGTACTCTGAGGTGCTTTCGCAACCCCTGATACCCACTACTTCTGATTCACAGGTCTCTACGGAGACCCATTTGAAGTCCGATATGCCGCGAGATGCTTCTTCAACTATGGAACCTACAGATGTCTCTACCTTGGATGGGTCCGGAGGCACTGTGCAGACACCGGCTTCTAAGAGTGTATTCAAGCCTAAGGACTTGCATATTAAATTGACGCCTCCTTCATTACTAAGGCCTAAATCTCGATCCATGTCTAAAAACACAGACGCCCAGGCCGCATGCTCAGGCCTCTCTGCCAAAAAAACAAATGATAAGAATGGCTGGAAGGACTGAGCTTGATTATGAATCTTCCGATCAGGATTCTGTTCTTTCTGACTCTTCTGATGACCTGGATTTGTCCTTACCTACTTATGAGGATTCTGATGCAGAGGACTCTATTCCCTCTGCTTCCCCTCCAGAGGATTTTTCTTTTGGGGAAACCTTACATACTCTAAGGGAGCATTTCCACTGGGAAAGCCAGGAATTTTCTGATTCAAAAAAGAGGCTTAGGGATTTCCTTCTTCTTCCTCAGCATAGGCCTTTGGCTATTCCTCCTGTACTAGATATTGTTGATGATGCTTTCTCGGAATCCAGTTTGGCCCCTGATTCCCTGCCTCTTGTTCCCAGTAAACCTGACAGATACTAACAGGGTTCCTGAGTCCCACAAGTTCCTTTTCAAAAATCCTGCTGCAGATCCAGAGACTATTTCACAGGGGCCCAAAGGCATTAAGGCTTCTACTGCTAAAAATCTTACCCCTTCTGGTAGAGACTCCAGGGCACTGGATAGATGGGGTAAAAAGGTTTACACTTCAGAAACCTTGGCCATTAGAGCTTTAAACTGCCAATTTCATATGTTAAAATATCAGCAACATCTTATTGGACTGCTTAAACAGTAAATTATGTTGATTCCTGACTGTGGAAAATAAAGACTTGCAGGATTTAATGCATTCTGCTGAACAAGTTGGAAAACATACTTTGCAATGTGGTTTTGATTCATTAGAGGCCTCTTGCAGGGCTGCTGTTACGGGGTCTGTGCTTAGAAGGCATGCTTGGCTTAAGGAGCCGTCTCTGCCTGATCATGTGAAAGCAAAATTGTTGGATACTCCTTTAACTCGGGACTGCCTGTTTGGCAATAAGGCTGAGAAAGTTCTTAAAAAGATGGAAGATAAAGCTAAATGTATGCAACCTGTGAAAAATTTCTTACAAGTGCAACCTCCAAGATTTGTGCCTACTAAGAACTGGTCCTTTCCAGCTCCTTCCAGATCCACCCAAGCCAAATCCAGACACACCAAAAGCACCAGGTTTCAGTCCCAAGGGACTCTCAGAACTAAGCAATGGGGTGCTTCCACTTTCAAATCTGGAAATAACAAGACACCCCCGTATGGTAAACACTCTCAATGACTTCCCTTTACAATTACCAAGCACTTACCTTTCAGCCGCCCCTTTGCGGGGAAAGATTGCTCTTCATGAAAAAAACTGGGAACTCATAACCCAGGACAAATGGGTTTTAAATATAGTGTTCCAGGGATACAGATTTCATTTCCACACGTTATCATCTCCAAATGGGTGGCCAGACCTGCCTCCAAATCAGTGGGTAGAGGCTCAGAAACAAGTACTTTCCCTCTTAAACATGGGGGCTATTCAACCGGAACCAGAAGAGGAAAAGGGACAAGGTTTCTATTCCAGACTTTTCCTGGTACCCAGAAAAGACAAATCATGGCGTCCAATTCTGGACCTGTCTACTTTCTGGACATTCCAAAATTCAAGATGCTGACTCTTCACCAGTTACTTCCTATGCTAGGCAAGGATGTCTGGTTGGCAACTCTAGATTTGAAAGAAGCTTACCTGCATGTCCCAATCAGGGAATCTTGCAGAAGATACCTACGCTTCAAAGAAGGCTACTTGCAACTATCAGTTCTCTGCACTGCCCTTTGGCTTGTCTATTGTGCCCAGGGTATTCACAAAATGCCTGACTCCAGTAATTGCATTTTGCAGGCAAAGAAATATACAAATATATCCATATCTGGACGATTGTCTAATTCAGGCAGAAAACCAGGCCATACTTATAAAACATCTGGCGTTTGTAAAAAGGGTTCTAACTTGTCTAGGGTACACCATAAACGAAAAGAAATCACAACTGGTGCCCTCTCAACAGATTACATTCCTGGGTGCAAGCTTGAATACAACTGCCCAGATGGCTTTCCTTACGCCAGAAAAGCAAATTAATTTGGTAACTTACTTTAAACAGGTGGCCACAAAAACCCTGCTATCTGCAAGACAAATACTGCAAGCCTTGGGGTTCATGGCCTCCTGCATTCTTCTAATTCCATATGCAAGACTGCATGTGAGGAAACTTCAGTGGTACGTAAAAGGTTTATGGAGTCAGCATTGTCACAGCCTGGAAACAATGATTCCTGTCATACCTTGCCTACGCCTAGAGTTCCTGTGGTGGGCAGAGGCCTGCCACCAAAACAAGGGACTGCCATTCACACTACCCCCTGCTGCCCAAACCCTAACTACAGACGCATCAGACTATGCATGGGGGGCTCATCTGGCAGGAAAGTGTATTCAGGGCAAATGGAGCCCAAAACAAATGCACTTACATATCAATCAAAAAGAAATGTTAGCGGTACAGAATGCTCTGACAGCCGTCAATGACTACATTTATCCAGGACAACTACTGGTAAAGACGGACACCACCACGGTTATGTGGTACATAAACAAACAGCGGGGGGTACACATTCCTACCCCCTCTGCAGACTAGCCATAGTATTGTGGAACACGGCATTGAGCTACCAAGTGCAACTACAAGCTCAATTCCTGCCAGGAAAACTGAATATTCTGGCAGACAAACTAAGCAGAAACATGTTGACAAGCAAATGGGGTAGCCCAGACATAGATCTATTTGCCTCCCCCCAGAACTACCAGTTGGACAAATTTTGTACAAGAACTCCTCACAAAAAAAGCTTGGAAAGTGGATGCTCTGTCCTTCAGCTGGAAAAACCTGTCAGTCTACGCATTTCCCCCTCTGCCTCTACTCTCCAAAGTTCTGATAAAAGTCAAACAGGACAAACCAAAAATGATTTTGATTGCTCCAGACTGGCCACGCCAACACTGGTACCCACTCCTGCACAGTGCATCACAAATTTCTCCATGGCGCCTGCCACAGACACCTTCCTTACTGTTTCAGCAGGAGAACCAAATTCTGCACCCTCAGCTCCCAACATTGAAACTTGCAGCTTGGCTAATCGCTTAAATTCGCCCGTAGCATCCCTCAGCAAACCTGTGATGGATGTCATCTTGGGGGCGAGAAGACCTAGTACTAGATAATCTTATGCTGACAAATGGAAAATATTCTGTGCCTGGAATCAGTCTCAAGGGATGAGCACATCAGCACCCAATTTACCTCAGATTTTGCAATACTTAACTGAGATGCTTCACAAGGGCCTGTCTTTTTCCTCCATTAAAATCCACGCCTCAGCCATTTCATCTCATTACAACACAGAACCTCCCCTCTTCTCTCATCCTCTGCTCAAGCAGTACCACAGAGGGGCCGAAACTTGAGACCACCCAGGAGTGCACCAACCCCTGCCTCTGGGACCTTAACTTTGTATTGGAAAAACTCACTCTACCTCCTTTTGAGTCAATTGCTACTGCAGACTTAAAATTTCGTTCTTGGAAAACAGCCTTCCTTTTAGCAATCACTTCAGCTAGAAGGATATCTTAATTACAGGCCCTTGTGGCAATGGAGCCTTTCATCAACTTTCATGCAGCAGGGTGTCACTCAGGACCAATCCATCCTTCATGACCAAGGTGGTATCCAGTGTGGCTCTTAATCAGTCCATCCATTTGCCAACTTTCTTTCCCAATCCGCAGAACAGGGGGGAGCGGATTCTGCATTCATTAGATGTGCACAGACAACTTAGATTCTACTTGGACAGGACCAAATCTCAAAGAAAATCTGAACAACTGCTGGTGGCATTTGCTGCAGGGGCAGAGGGAAAGGCTAGTCCTAAACAAAACATTTCTAAATGGATAAACCGTTGCATTCATTTCTGCTATAAGCACTATGGAAAACCTATTCCCCAGGGGGATCAGATCTCATTCCACTAGGGCTGCATCTGCTTCTGCAGCCTTTCTCAGAGGTGTTCCTACCAGGGATATTCTAGAAGCTGCTACCTGCAGTTCAGTTCACACCTTCACCAAGCATTATCACTTACCAATTTTCTCTAAATCTAGAGCTGGTTTTGCCACTGCTGTTTTGCAGGGCCTTATAGCTGGTCCTAATGCTGTATAAATCCATCCTCCCAACCATAGCTTTGGGAATCTACCCAAATGTAATGACTGCAACAGTGAAACACGAAAAAGATAGTACAGTTGTGTACACATACCATAAATGTAGATGTTTGAGTGTATTCACTGTTGCAGTCCTGGTTACCCTCCCTCCAGCCCCCTGTTTTTTCTCTTACTACTCCTCTACTTTCTTTTACTATGCTTAAAAGCCTTTTTGGTGTATTTACTTTTGGTTGAAGGTATATTTTTGTGTTTTTAATTTTATTTTGCTCCCCCATTTGGGGGGCACCTGACTCCTGGGGCAAGAACAACTGATGTAATGGCGTCGGCTGCATGTTTTATACCCCCGACGACCTGATGTCATGGAAGAAGGGACAGCAACCGATGCAGGACCCAAGGCTTTGTTAATCAGGCCGACTGCAGGCTGGCTGAGGGCAACCTGACAGTAGATTACCCAAATATAATGACTGCAACAGTGAATACAGTCGAACATCTACATTTATGGTAAGTGTACACAACTGTACTTTTTGTTTTTTAAGCCTCATTTATTGAGTGATAAAATGACAGATCATGAGTAACTGCAGCAGCATTTACGTGGAGCAATGTGTGTGTGCCCGCATATACATATCAAGGGAAGGGATTTCTGTAGTTTGCATGTTATGCATCTGACAGCAGTGAACTGAAATATAGTGCTGTGGCTATTTGTGTGTGTGTGTGTGTGTGTGTGTGTGTGTGTGTGTGTGTGTGTGTGTGTGTGTGTGTGTTTCTGTATATGAGTAAGAGGTGTATGCTTCTGTGTCTGTATGTATGCATGTGTCTGCCTTTGTGAGTCTGTGTGTGAGAATGTATGTGTAGACATTATTAGATACTTCTAGGCTAGATTTAAAATACTTCTCCATCAGCAATTATGTATTCTACACCAACATTGAAGCATTACACTGACGAACTAGTTTGTATCAAAAATGTAGAATATGTAGATGTACAGACGTATACATATACGCACACACAAAACAGTTTAACAGCCCATTTACTAAGTTTATTAGTGCCCTCCAGGGCACTGCTTGTAGTGTCAGGCCTCACAACCCCCACCTCACCCCCCAGGCAATCTGTTATTTGCATTTAATGGCCACCCTCTGTGAAGCATTATTGCTTGCTTAATACATTAGATTGTTGGCAACTTGGAACTTGACTGGAGGTCCACTTGAAGTGGAAATATTTAATCACAGAATAGTTAAGTAGCATAATATGTTCGTTGTAGTGATCATTGCTGCAATAGCCTTAGCTTTATGGGTTACATCCTGGCAAGAATATAACAGCTGGCCAGCTTCTAAAGCTTCAGGACACCTTCAATACTCTCAAACCATTAGGCAGCCTTGAGATGAGCAGTTTATAAGCACAGCTTTGAGCACCAAGCCCTTCAGAGCTTTCCTGCCGCCAGCAAGAGAGACCACTACTCTGTTGGCTTTTGAGTATCAGCAGTTGGCTCTGTTGGACAGATAACTTTTCTTTGGGGGGATTGTTCACATTTAAAATGTATTGTTTTAAGATATTTTCCTTATTAAGAAATTTATTTTTAATATAGAAGTTTGTATTTTGACATGCTGTCATGAGATGTAACTGCACTTTTAACTGGGAGCACCATTTTCCTGTTAATTTAAAAGTAGTTGGAAAAACATTTTTTTCTCTGTTGAAATTGTTTTACTTTTTTGTGGCTGGCAAAATGTGTTAAAGTGCTTTTTTATTGTGTTTTTCTGGGGAAAAAGTGGCTTATCAACTTTAAATTTTTATTGGCTTATGCTGCTTTTTTCGTGAAAATGAGGCACCATTTTTGGCTTGACTGTAGTATAAACTACCAGTCCTACAGTCGGTCCTTCTTCTGTCCACAAAAAGAAAAAGTTAAGCAAACAGCCTTTGCCATCACAGCAGGCCAGCAATTTGCCTCAGCCACAAGTGAGTGACTTTTCTGTTGCCATAGCTGCTTCCTCAGACCACTCATCTTTTACCCTGGGTCCCTCTGATGTAGCATCTACAGCCACTATGGACTGGGGTTTAGGCACGTCATATGTGGCTGTTGGGGTCCCCTCAGTTGGCAAGGGAGAGCCCCTGTTGTCAGTCCTGGAAGAAGGAGAACAGGAAAGTGTTCCCTGTTTCATCAGAATGTTCTGCCCATCCTTGGGAAACTGCCACTGCCATTAACTACTCTTTTTTTGCCCAAATTTTTTACTGTCAAAAAGAAACAGAAGACTAAACATGTGATGTTCTGTAGTCCTATCTTGCCTTCATTCTTATATCTGGGGACTCGGCCTATTTACAAGCTGGAAGACTTCTAGTTGGCTCATGGCTAGGTAGGTATCCCATGGTGCACCAGTACAATCCCCAGATCTCGTTTGCCGCGTCGACGAGTTTGGATGTGCTTCTCCTTGGCTCTGGCTAAGTCTTCAAATTTATTCAAAATTTTTGGATAATTTTTTTTCTGCTTTTAACTTTATATAGCATTGTATAGTTTTAGTTAGTGTAGTTGCAGTTAGAATAGTTAGAGTTTGTTAGT
Source organism: Protopterus annectens (assembly GCF_019279795.1). Lineage (NCBI taxonomy): Eukaryota > Metazoa > Chordata > Ceratodontiformes > Protopteridae > Protopterus > Protopterus annectens. Next base: position 478,132,223 of record NC_056745.1, on the reverse strand, counting down.
GCACCATTTGTGTGCAATTTCTTTAAGTGCAGTTGGCCTTTGGCCACTTAGTACTTGTATCCTGTGTGCCAGTTTTTGCTCATTAATATACTTGTTCATCATCATATATTAGTGATTGTGTAGGTGCCTTTTGCACTCGGTTTTTGTGTATGTGTTGTTAAATTGTTATAGGTCTTAACTTTTTGCGGATTTTCCGCTTGCTGTTATATTTAGTGTTGCATACAGAATGAGGTTCTGTTTATTTTGTGTAGTATTTTCTACATTTGAGACTTTATTCCTGTTGGGTGTGTGCGACTCAACTTTTTCTGCCCCCTAAGTCTGTTTCAGTTAGAAGACCTAGTCTCCCGCCTCCTTCTAGAGGAACTAGTCCTCGTGGTGTCTATTTACCATTCCTGTAGGGCTAGGCCCGTTTGTTAGAGGACCTAGCCCTCCCTTTCTTTGGTGTCTGTGTGTGTGAGTTCATCTTCTGTGAGAATGTCTAAGGAAAGCAAGGCCCATAAGCCATCTGGCTTCAAAAAATGTATAAAATGCTCACAGAAGATGTCTATAATGGATGGCCACGGTAACTGCATTTACTGTCTTGGGGCCATCCACTTACAAGAAGCTTGCTTATTTTGCCACTTTTTTAGTGTGAGGGTGTTGCAGGAACGGAAAAATAAGCTTATTCTAAAAGGTCTCCTAAAACCTTCTTTTGAGGAAGATCTGGCTAGCTGTTCCTCCTCTGCTAGATCTCAGGGATCTAAAAAGGAAAAGTCCAAGTCCTCTAAGAGGCCCTCCCTGGCACCGGCTGGTGTCTCAGAGCCACCTCTTAAAATCACTAAACCTGGCAAATTTACTGTCTCTTCGGCTCCACAGAGTTTGGAGCCGATTGAGAGTTGTACTACTATGATTACAGGGTCGCCGCCAAGTAGCTCGGAGCTGACCACTGAGAGTATTCAATGGAGCCGGTCTTTAGAAACATTACTGGTCTCCCCTACATTGAAGTCACCAATACTGCAGAGATGGACAGTTCCATTAAAAACGATATTGACTACCGGAGATATCAATTTGAGTATGAAAGGTGCTTTAAAAGCATTGATGAACACCTTTCTAAACTCAACTTGACCAAGAAGAAAAAAATATCCAGGGATGTAAAGGATTATAAAAACGGGGTAGGTTACCCAAAACCAGTTAGGCACCTTAATTCTATACCGGTTACACAAGAAGAAAGCAGTACGAGCGGTATTGACAATGGGCACCAATCAACCGCTAGTAATGCTAATGACCTTGTTGATCTTGATGATGATATGGGATATGTTGGTCCCTCCACTAGTAATGATGTTAGAAGAAGTGAGAGACTGGCTAATCAAGCTAGTGGTCATAATAGTAATAGTGACAATAAGGTCACTCGAGGGGGGAACAACAGGGGAACAACCCAGGGTCAAAATTTCCAACAGGAGCCTCCAATCAACGATCTACGAACAACAGGAGAAGGGGAGCCAGGAGGAAGAGGTGGTGAACCAAAACGAGGAGGCTATTCAGGACTTAACCGATACTACTGGGTGTAAGGTCTTATTCAACAAAAGTGGGGACTTTAAAGTTTTTAATTATACTGACTATGATATCAGTATTGATACAATTGAATTATTGTCTAAGGGCAACACTTTTGTTCCAACTTCCCACTTTGACCTGGCTAACACCCTAGTAGATTTAAAGTTATTCATCAGAAAGCTTAATTTGGCACAGTTACTAGGTAATAATCTCAATCAGAGGTCTGAACTCTATGTGTCTAGTGTTTTCAGTCCCCCATTGCACCCTACATTAATGTTATTTGAAAAAGTAACCGAATTGGACATGAGGAATTTGAAAAAACAAACAAGTAAATTTAACCATAAAAACCAGAACATTACTAGAAACGAAAGGGAGGAACTTTCCTTTCTTAGGAAAGCCCAAGTGCGCATAATGAAACCAGATAAAGGGGGAGGCATTACTATAATGGCTAATGACGATTATAGTAATAGGATGAAACTTATCCTAGATGGTGAAGGGTACTCAAAAGTAAGTGTTAACGAAATGAACGGGGCTCACCAGAAAGTCAAGGCCTTCATTGAAGAACTATATGTGGAGGCTAGGATTGACAGGGAAACCTACATATACATGCAACAGCAAACACCTAGGACACCAATGTTATTCGGGATCCCTAAAATCCACAAGGACCTTAATAACCCCCCAATGAGGCCACTAGTGGATGGAAGGAAAAGTGTCACTTATACGTGTAGTAAAGTTCTGGATAGGATTCTACAAGGTTATGTTAAGAAAGAAAAACAAATTACCAAGGACTCATGGTCCTTCTTGGAGGCAATCAGTTTGGTAGACTTTGACCCTGAGAGTCTATTTGTGACAATCGATGTTAAAGACTTGTATTCGTCAATTCCTCATGAAATAGCAATGGATTGGGTTTGTGCAATGTTAAAATTATTGAAGGCACCCATAGAGGAAATTCAGTTAGCTTGTGAGTTGATGGACACAGTCCTCTCTTAATGTTTGGGGAAGCTCTTTATCATCAAAAAGTAGGGGTCGCCATGGGTTCCCCAAGTGGTGGAAGCATAGCAAATCTGGTTATGGCCCACTGGGAGAGGGAGAACATTTTCCTAGTGGAAGGGATAATTTCAAAAATAACCTTCTACACTAGGTTTCTTGACGATATATTTATGATATATCAAGGAACCGAATTGGAAATCAATAACCTGATGGCTAAACTCAATATATCTATGGAGTTTCTTACCTTTACTTTTAAATACAACAAGGATAGTATTGACTATTTGGACATAGATCTAAGTAAGGACTATGACAACAATGAGTGGGTGTCCAAAATACATCGTAAGGAGACCTACTCTAATTCCATGCTGCACTATACCAGCTGTCACCCTAGACACCAGAAAAGATCGGTGGTCAAGGGGCAGCTGGTTAGAGCAGCGCGGATGATTAGTAAAGAAAAAGACTTCCAAGAGGAATGCGAAACCTTGACCCAATTTTTCCTTAAACGAGGGTACCCACCTTTGTTTTTAAGTGAAATTATGGATGAAGTTAAGCGTAAAAGAAGCTTAAAGATATATATTCCATTGTTGAACAACAACCATACTGGTAGGGGTGAAACTACTTCGGCTAGAAACAGAGATAATGACAATTTTGACTTTGCCTGTGGGTTTTGTTGTACATTCAATATTGACTCCCTAAAAATTAACAGCATAATAACGAAAAACTGGGAGTTTTTAACCAATGACAATGAGTTTCAAAACATAGTTCCTAATAGGCCCAAATTGATTTATAAACGGGGGCCCAATTTAAAGGAACTTTTAGAAGGAACCAGACAACCATATTCAACCAAATTAGGCATGTTCAAATGTCAAATGTGTAAATACTGCAGACATATAGAGGAAGGGGTGAATTTTGTAATAGGAGACCAAAAGTTCACATCTAAATCTAAGTACGATTGTAATAGTAAATTGGTGGTATACCTAGCAAAGTGTATGTGTTGTTCAGCTTTCTATATCGGGAAAACCGATAGAAAGCTTAAGGAAAGGATCTATGAACATTTATACAGCATTAGGACTATGAATATGACTAATGCTCTGGCTAGGCATTCACTAGATAACGCTGACCATCACTTTAAATTTAGGGTTATTGACCAACAGACCAGAGACATTAGGGGAGGCTACGATTCCCTTAAACTAGAAAGAAAAGAACTTCTCTGGCAACTACGTACCAATGCTAACCAGAAACCAGGTATAAATGAAATGACATCAATTTCATGTATCCTTAAATTAAAGAATTTAGAGAGGTGAACTTATTTGAACATCAACACAGGGCTTTGGTATTATCATTAATATGAAACAAAGGTGTATATATAACCCAATTCTAACATCTAACAACCTTAATACCATTGTGGTAATTGTTTTTGATCCCCACCACTGCTATGAGTATGTCGACTCATTGACGATGTACACATACACATATACATTTTTTCTTTTAATAAACATTACCCTCATATAATTCTGAACAACTTTGATTGCTTTAAGTCTTTAAATAATTTGTAAATTTGTGCAGTCACTATTGATGGATTTAACAAGTGACTTTGTGTAAATGGGTAAATGGGGTAGGGAGTAAGTTTTACTTAGTAAATAGTTAAAAACAGTCACACACAAAAATTTTAAATGGAAAATTATTTGGGCTCTGTCAACCGAGTAACGCGATTGACATTAGGGGCGACTCAGACTGTAAAACTGCCACCGTTATAGGTGGCAAGTGATTCAACCCTTGTCTTGACCGTACTGGGGTTTTCAATAGAAAGATGCTTGCACTTAACTTGGATTTTAAAGTAACGCATTGCACTGAAATTTTCTGTGACAGGAACTTGGTTTTAAAGTGAAGACATGCATTGCTTGTATATTTTACTATTAAGAGTGGTTTACTTAGGGCTGACCTAAGTTGTTGCACTTGGTTTGGACCTGGAGTGGTCAACCACAAGGAAAAAGAAAAAAACAAAAATCAAAAAATATGAAAAAATAACACAAAATGGGTATTGTATATTATTAACTGTGTTACCATGGCTACAATACCATTAACTATTAACAGGTGGAACAATTTAATTCATTAAATGACCTTGTAGATTAGCACGTGATAGTATTTTAAGGCTGTGTTCTATGCTTGCATTGTTTTTATGCTTCTGAAGAAGTTGGTTATTTTATCCGACGAAAAGTGTATTGTAATTGATCGCGCTTAAAGCTATTAAATTTTGTATATTCAGCAGTGAGGATTCCTGGTCCAGTTATTCATTTACTAGTTGTATTTTTTCGTACATTTCTTGGTTTAATACTGCAGAGATCCCATTCTCCTACTCTGTCCTACAGGTATTCCAGGAGTTTATCAGAAAAAGATGTGGAGACGGTATTGATGAGACTTTTGCAGTCGTTTGCCTTACCGAAATTGTTGTTGGCTCCGACCCAGTCGGTTCTGGAGCCACTTGAGTCCATTATGCCCCCTTCGGTGATTCCTCCTCTGAGCCATGCTGGTCTTGCAGAGCCGGAGTGTTTAGTACCGCTGGCGGAATCCTCAATTCCAGCTCTTCCTGTGGGTGTTTTGGAGCAGAGTCCTGCTCTGACACTCTCGCTGCCTTCCGTGGTCTAGGAGCCGAAGCTCCCCGGTTGGCCCCTACAGGGAAGCCTGGAACCAAACCTCTTCTGTTCTTCGGAGCCGAGGAGATCTTCGGAGCTGGAGAGGTCAGCATTCGAGAGGATGAGGAGTGTGCTGTCCCGATCTTCAGCTCCTACCAGGGATACCGGCACTCTTCCACCCCTAGAGTACCTACTTCTGTCTCAGCTCCAACTCCCTCCCTGGACAGCAGAGACCTGCAGCCTCAGGAGGCACCGGCTGGTGGCCCCCACTCTTCCGAGACCTCCCCGGAATATCCTTCCGAGACCTCCCCGGAATATCCTTCCGAGGAGCCCCCACAGAAGAGAACATGTAAGAGGAAGCATGTAGACTCCCAGGATGAGTCTCTGACCTCCGACACTGACCTCGAGAAGTCAGAAGGGTCCCCCAAGTCGTCCTGTAATGATTTCTCCTTTGTAGACATCCTGGAAATCCTTAAGCAGAGGTGCGGCTGGCCCACTTTCACCCTCTCTGATGAGGAGTCATTGTACCTGAAGGCTTTCGGGTCTCAACCTTCAGCCTCTTGTGTGTCTCCACCTTTTGACGAACTGATGGAGCTAGTTATTCGGAAGGTTTGGGATGCTCCTGATGCCGTGGAGCCAGTCCCCAGGAGACCAAATAAGTTTCTTTTTGCACCCAGAGAAAAGGAATTTTTATCTAAATGTGTTCCCGTAGATGCCATGGTGGTGGCGGCGGCCACTAAGAAGGAGCTAGCAGAGACTTCTTCTTCTGTTCATCCACTGAATAAGGAGTCTCGGAATGATGGACAGATACGGGAAGCGTATCTTCTCTTCAGCGGCATTTACTGTTAGATCGCTGAAGTTTCTTACACACTTCATGAGGCTTCAGAGAGATCTCCTTAAGGAGTTAGGAGATTCTCTACAAGGTACATGTACTGAGGGGGAGTCCCTGACAAGGTGTCTGCCCAGTTGTTGCCTTGAACTCTGTTGTCAAGTCGTCCTTGAGGCTTATTTTGAATGCAGCCGATGGAGCGAGTAGAGCAGCGGGTTCAGGAATTTCCCTAAGGCGTCATTCCTGGATGCTTTTGTGTAATTTTGCGGAACTGTTCTAGTCTGCCTTTACCAACGCTTCCTTCGGTTCCTCATTGTTTGGACACAAGATAAAGGACACTCTCACCCGGTGCGAGCAAGAAGGGAAACCACTGTCTGCCATGCGAGTACGTTTTACTGTCCCCTCTAGACCGTACCCTAAGGTTCAGAGGGGTGGTAAGATGTGGCTCAAGAAGTCCCATAGGTTTTTCCATGATGCACAGGGTGACTCCTCCTTCAGAGGCAGAGGAGGAGGAGGAAATGGTAGATGCCCTAGAGGCAGGGGCGGACCGCAAAACCAAGGAGGCCGCGATTCGTTTCGTGGCCATCTTTACCAGCCCTCCTTATGTGGGTCCCGACTGTGCTTCTCTGGAGCCGGTCGGGGGTTGCATTTCTTTGTATCCAGAAGCCTGGCTAAGTATCACTCAAGACAAATTGGGTACAAAGAATTATTACCAGAGGGTTATGTCATACTCTTTTCTCGTCCACCTCATGTTCCGAAGAGGATCCCGGATGTTCCACCAAATCATAGGGAGCAGGCAACTGTGGAGATCAACAAGTTGCTGACAGAAAGAGTCATCCATACCGTCCCAGCAGATCAAATAGGATCTGAAACTTACTCCAGATTCTTTTTAGTACCAAAACGTACAGGGAATGGAGGCCCATCTTGGACCTCAGCAGATTGAACAAATCAGTAAGGTAGGACAAGTTCCGGATGGTGACACTGCAGTCTATTCTCCCGTTATTAGGGAAAGACAATTGGATGCGCTCAATAGATCTCCAAAACGCTTACTACCACAAAAATGAACAGGGTGTCGAGGAGTCATTTACGCTTCCGGCTAAGAGCCAGTCATTACCAGATGTCCTTCAAGAATGCAACTGCAGTCATAACATATGGGTTGTCCTGCCTCAGGCAGTCCTCGGTCGGCCGGATTCCAAAGTCTGGGTCCGACGTCGGCTGATGTCGCATTTCTCTCCGACATCAGAGTGGCTGGAGTACATAAGCATCAGCCGACGCCATTTTCTTCAGTCTTTCTTGCCGCGCGGTGCCCGAAGCAGAAGCAGTTCGCAAGTGCCAGTCGGTCAGCTCCTGTATTCTTCGATTCCGAAGTCATCAAAAAAGCTAAGTACCCCGTTGGGGACCTTTTCTTGCCTCAGCCGATGTCAGAAATTACTGAAAAAGTTAACAATTGTCTTTCTTGTGGTAAACAAATACCTCATAAGGATTTCCACTCTTACTGTCTTCCTTGCCTTGGCCCAGACCACGACGTCTCGGCCTGTGTCGCCTGTGCTCGCATCAATAAGCGCACTCTTAGGCGCCGGGCGGAGTTCGCTGAAGATTTTTTTGGCGAAAAATTTGCTTATACAATGCCGTCGGAACTTCCGACATCGCAAACTCCCAAGAAACGAAAAGACCGGGACCGACATCCTCGGCCCGCGTCTACCACCGACTCCACGCCAAAACCTACCGCAAGTGCTCCGGTTCCTCCTGAGACGGTTATTCCACCGCTCCGAACCGAAGACACCGCATTACCGACGACTCCGATACCGGATACCACTCCGACGCCAGTTATAGTTTTTCCTCCGGATACTGAAACCGAGGAAATGCCCGAGACCATTGCTGTAGATAAGGTCACTCCTGCACGTGGAGCTGCCAGGCCTCCCATGGCCATGTCTGTCAAGGCCTACAACTTGAAACTCCAAGAAACTAGAACTCGCAACAAACCAAATGTCCAAAACCACAATAAAGTTCTAGTAAAGCAGTCACGATCCAAAATTCGATATCCTTTTATTCGACCACATAAAAGACAACTAGTTTAGCGCTTTCATCTACGCAATCGTAGACTTCATCAGAACACTTAATACACTTTAGATAGACCTATATATACTAAAATAACCGCCAAAAACATACAATTAATCAATTAGATATTCTTACTGGCTTAAAGTCACAGGTATTTTTCAGATACATTCATAAATTCCTAAATAAACTCTGTCCCTATTAATAGTATAGTCTTGTAAAAATACATAAATAACACTAACATGTTTTAAATTGTATATTCTAAAATATCCAAAAATTACATCATTCATTCATAAATATTACCAATTACATGTTTTAAAACTACTATATAAACATGATATGCAAACATATATTCACATAGTTAAATAAAAACCACACATCAAAGTTCATACTTCTACTTAAAAACCATTGTACTACTTATTGGCTATTTATTTACATAACACATTGTTTGCATATATATTCTGCATCTACTACATATAAAATTCATTGCATATATTTTATATATTCTATGCTTATTAATATATAGTACCTATAATAATTACTGAAAAACATATATACCAAAAAATATGAATTACAAATACTAATTTCTTAAAAGGGGTTTAGTGGGTATGCAGTCATTTAATCCTGGAGGTGTTGCTGCGTTTAACCTAATTTGCCACTTGATTTCCTTTTCTGAAACAAGTGCCTTAATGTCACCTCCCCTAGGGTTCTGCTTCACTACTTCCAAAATTCCAAACAGGAAACCTATGCAACCCAAGCTGTTATTTAAATGCCTATACAAGGCATTATTAGTGTCTTTTTTACGTATACAATACAGATGGTCATATATTCTATCTTTTAATCTCCTGTCCGTTTTACCCACATAAAAATGATGACAGGAGGAACATATTGCCAAGTATATCAAATGCTGTGTTTGGCAATTCCCTTTGCTAAAACTAATCTTACTTCTTAAGATATTATCAAGTACTACACTGTCCTTCTCTATAATACTATTACACTGGTTACAGTGTCCACATTTAGTGCTCCCATACTTTCCTAAATGTATTTGTTTATTGGTAATATGGGACCTTGTTTCAAATATTCTCTTAATGTTATGATCAGTTTTATATACATACAATGGCCTTGACCCCAATCTCTCATTAATACTATCATCACTAGTAATGATATTCCAGTTGTTGTCAATAATCCGTTTGATTTCACTTGCCTGTTTACCAAACTTTATAATGCATGCCCTTTGAAAGTTTTGACCTTCTTGCGCTGTATTAGAGTTGCTAGCCTCCATGTTTGTCGACTTTGGCGATGGTCCTACACCCAACACCGGTGTATATTTCTTTCCCCACTCTTTAATAATATACATGGTAACATCCTGCACTAAATTTTCAGGATATCCTCTATCCATAAATAACTTTTTCAAAAAGGCCATCTCCTTGAGGAAGTCTTCCTTTACCGTAGTCATCCTAGCCACCCTTATGGATTGTCCTTTAATAATACTTTTCTTCTGGGCATACGGATGATTACTGTTGTAATCAAGGTAGCTATTGCAAAAGGTTTCTTTTCTAAATAGTCATGTTAGTGTTATTTATGTATTTTTACAAGACTATACTATTAATAGGGACAGAGTTTATTTAGGAATTTATGAGTGTATCTGAAAAAATACCTGTGACTTTAAGCCAGTAAGAATATCTAATTGATTAATTGTATGTTTTTGGCGGTTATTTTAGTATATATAGGTCTATCTAAAGTGTATTAAGTGTTCTGATGAAGTCTACGATTGCGTAGATGAAAGCGCTAAACTAGTTGTCTTTTATGTGGTCGAATAAAAGGATATCGAATTTTGGATCGTGACTGCTTTACTAGAACTTTATTAAGGCCTACACTCGGGCTAAGGCAGCCAGCAAGACCAAGCACCTTACTGCTAAAGCCTTACCTCAGCCTACTCCAGAGACACAAATCATGACTATGGCCGCAGACTTAATTTCTATGATTAGAGGTTCACAGGCCCATCCTGAGAGAGGAACCCAGCCTCCTTCTGATAAGAGGCCCCGGGTTGAACCCTCTGACCCTATCCCTTCAGATGAAGATTCTGAGGACTCTGTCCACTCCGATGGCCAGGAAGAGCTCTTCCAGACCTATGAGGACTCAGATGCAGAGGGTTCCATTCCCTCAGCCTCCCCTCCTGAGGATATTTCTTTTGGGGAAGTTCTGCATACCATGAGGGAACATTTCAAGTGGCAAGGCCAGGAATATTCTGATTCCAGAAAGCGCCTTCGAACTTTCCTTAAAAAGCCCCAGCACAGGCCCTTAGCTATCCCTCCTGCGCTTGATGTTTTGGATGATTTATATTCTGACTCCAGTGTTACCCCTGATTCTCTTCCTCCTGCTCCAGCCAAGCCAGACAGGTATTACAGGGTCACAGAAACACATTCCCATTTATTCAGGGCCCATACTGTTGATTTGGAAACTATTTCTCAGGGACCTAAAGGTGTTTCAGCTTCCACCTCTAAAAATCCCTTGCCTTCCAACAGGGAAGCTAGGTCATTAGAGAGATGGGGGAAAAAGGTCTACACCTCCACTACTTTATCTATGAGAGCTTTGAATTGCCTTTTTCATAGGTTACAATATCAGGATTTCCTGTTAGAAGATTTACAGAAAACATTGGCCTCTCCTGATCCTTTAGACAGGAAGTCTTTGCAGGAAGCTGTACATAACTCTCAGCAAGTCAGCAATCACTTCCTGCAGTGTGGATATGATGCACTGGAAGCTTCATGTAAAGCAGCTATGACAGGGGCAGTCATTCGAAGACATGCATGGTTAAAAGAACAACCTCTACCAGATCATGTTAAGGCAAAACTTCTGGATGCACCCTTGGAAAAGAACAAGCTTTTTGGTGCTAATGCTAAAGACGTGTTAAAGTCCATCGAGGAAAAAGCAAAATCAGTTCAGACGGTTAAAGATTTCCTCCAGGTTCAGCCTCCCAGATTCAGTAGGAATTGGCCTTCAAAAAACTGGTCCTTTCCTAATCCTGAAAAATTTCAAAGGGGTAAAAACAGACGTGGCCGAGGAAGAGGACAATACAGAGGTCTTTACAGGGGATGACAATGGCAGCCAGGAAACCAAAGAAGTGACACAGGGGTTTCCCCTGCCCCACAATCACAATCTCAATGACTTTCCTCTGCTTCCGCCTACCAAGGAACAAATAGAAGCTCCCTTGGGCGGAAAATTATCTCTGTTTTCAGACAATTGGCACAGATTGACAAAGGACAAATGGATTTTGGACATTATAGACCAAGGTTACAGGTTCCATTTTCATACCTTACCAAGAAAACAAGGCATGCCAAACCTACCACAAAACCAGAGGGCAGAGGCTATCAAGCAAATTTCTCTGCTGGCTCGGATAAAAGCAATAGAAAGAGTTCCACAACAAGAACAAGGCCAGGGGTTTTACTTAAGACTGTTCCTTGTTCCAAGAAAAGAAACTCAATGGAGACCAATACTGGATTTGTCCACATTAAACACCTTTCTCATAGTACCAAAGTTCAAAATGCTGACTCTACAGCAACTCCTTCCCATGCTGGGCAAGGGGTCTTGGCTGATTACTCTGGACCTCAAGGAGGCATACCTGCATGTCCCTATCAGACACAGTTGCAGAAGATACCTCAGATTTCTTGCAGGGCCAGAGCATTATCAATTGTCAGCATTGCCATTTGGCTTATCTACTGCGCCCAGAGTATTCACAAAATGCCTGGCTTCAGTAATTGCTCATTGCAGGCTCCAGGGGATCCAAATTTACCAGTACCTGGACGACTGCCTCATACAAGCGGATGACAAATTGATGTTGACAAAAAACTTGAACTATGTCATACAATTACTTCAGGCTCTGGGATACACAGTCAACTTCCAAAAGTCAAGACTTCAACCATCCCAGCAAATAACCTTCTTAGGAGCCAAACTAGACATAGCCTCTCAAATGGCTTACCTGACAGAAGACAAGCAAGAGAAGTTAACTCATTATTTCAAAGGTTTGGCAAAACTCACCCAGATGACTGCAAGGAGATTCCTACAGGCCCTGGGTTACATGGCATCCTGCATTCTCCTGGTTCCATTAGCAAGACTACACATGAGAAAGCTTCAATGGTACCTAAAAGCCTATGGTCTCAGCACAGCAGCAACTTAGAGACAACCATACCGCTCATTCCATGCCTACAAAAGGAATTCCTATGGTGGGCCTCGTAAGCCAGGCAAACACAGGTATGTCATTCAAAAAACCACAGATAACACAGACCATGACCACAGACGCCTCAGACCTTGGATGGGGGGGTGCACATGGAAGGCAGATGTATACAAGGACAATGGTCTCCAAAGAAAACACATCTGCATATAAACCAAAAGGAAATGCTGGCAGTAATGCATGCCATCGAGGCCTTTCGACAACAACTTCAGCAAGGCCATTTACTGATACGGACAGACAACACCACTGTGATGTGGTATATAAACAAGCAAGGGGGCACCCATTCTTACCCCCTTTGCAGACTGACAATGAATCTTTGGGAAAAATCACTGAGCCTAAACATACAGTTACAATCCCAGTTTGTTCCAGGCAAAGACAATGTGCTGGCGGACAGCCTAAGCAGGAATTTCACAGATCCACACGAGTGGAGGTTACATCCGAAGATCTTCACACAACTCACTTTGACATGGGGCAGGCCAGAAGTAGACCTATTTGCCTCTCACCTCAACCATCATCTACAAAAATTCTGCTCAAGGACATACCATCCACAAGCTTGGAAAATAGATGCTCTCTCATTCAACTGGAACTTCCTAAAAACCTATGCATTCCCACCTCTGCCACTGATGACCTCAGTATTACTAAAGATCAAAGCAGAGAAACCCAAGGGGATCCTAATAGCTCCAGACTGGCCAAGACAACACTGGTATCCACTACTACGGAGCATATGTCACACCAAGAAGTGGGCCCTTCCCCAATGGCCCCTACTTTTGACTCAACACAACTTCAAAACAGTGCATCCAAACCTTCAGACACTGCAGCTAACAGCCTGGGAGATCCCATGAATAACCTCAATCTATCTCTCTCCAAGGAAGTTCAGCGGATATTAACAGAGGCTCGAAGACCATCCACCAGAAAGGTTTACTTAGCAAAATGGAAGAGATTCAGCATTTGGAATACCAGCAAGGGACATGATGCATCATTATTGAACATCCCACTCATTCTGGAATATTTGGCAGATATGCTACAGAATGGACTCTCATATTCTTCCATAAAAATACATGCTTCAGCTATTTCAGCTAGATATAACACTGATCCACCTGTCTTTTCACATCCTTTGCTAAGGCAATTCCTCAGGGCAATCAAGAACATTAAGCCACCAAGAAAGGCTCCAGTGCCAGCCTGGGACCTCAACTTTGTCCTAGAAAAACTGACTCTCCCTCCATTTGAGCAAGCAGCTTCAGTCGACTTACAATTTCTCTCATGGAAGATAGCTTTCCTGTTGGCAATTACCTCAGCAAGAAGGGTTTCGGAACTGCAGGCCCTAATGGCAATACCACCGTTCATAATCTTTCACAGAGACAGGGTCTCATTAAGGACCAACCCTACCTTTATGCCAAAGGTGGTCTTTAAATCAAGCTATTCATCTGCCTGCTTTCTTCCCCAATCCTGAGAACAAAGGGGAAAGACTGTTACATACCTTGGACATTCACAGACAACTTCGATACTACATGGACAGAACCAAGACCAGTAGGAAGTCTGAACAACGTTTTGTAGCTTACGCCCCTGCAGTCCAAGGAAAAGCAATTTCAAAACAAACTATTTCAAAATGGATTGGACATTGCATCAGATTCTGTTATTCCTTTCATGGGAAGACTGTTCCTGCCAATGTCAGACCACATTCCACCAGAGCTACAGCCACCTCTACAGCATTTTTAAGAGGGGTGCCTACAAAGGACATTCTAGAAGCTGCTACATGGAGCTCAGTGCATACATTCTCCAAACACTACAATCTCCCTCTATACTCCAGATCCAGAGCAGGCTTTGCTTCGGCAGTCCTGCAGGGTTTGATTGCCACACCATCTTTTTCCTAGAGCATTCCTCCTCCCCTAGCTAAGCTATGGTATTCCACCCATATGTTATGACTGCAGTTGCATTCTTGAAGGACATAGTACAGTTTTGTACCTACCATAAATGTAGATGTCCGATAGATATGCAACTGCAGTCGGATTTTCCCTTCCTCCATACCCCTCTATGCCTAGGGTCCACTCCTATCCCTGTTTCTCTTAGTTGGGGATATCGGTTATGGTGTATCTGTTTATTGCTTACTTATTTGTCTGGAATCCTGTTTTTGTCTTCCAATTTGATTACAGCCTTCCTTGGAGGGCACCTGGCATCTGGGGCAAGAAACACTGAAGAAAATGGCGTCGGCTGATGCTTATGTACACCAGCCGCTCTGACATCGGAGAGAAATGCGACATCAGCCGACGTCAGACCCAGACTTTGGAATCCGGCCGACCGAGGGCTGCCTGAGGCAGGACAACCCATATGTTATGACTGCAGTTGCATATCTATCGGACATCTACATTTATGGTAGGTACAAAACTGCACTTTTTGTGCTCTGCCCTTTGGTCTCACCACAGCCCCCAGGGTGTTCACCAAGTGTATGGCAGTAGTGACAGTGGCAGTAGTGACAGCTCACCTGAGACGTCAAGGATTCCAGGTGTTTCCGTATCTGGACGACTGTCTCTTGACCACCCCCACCAGGCATCGACTTCTTCAGAACAGGGACGCTACCATACAACTTTGTGCCCAGTTGGGGATTTCTATAAATTGGGAAAAATCTGCATTATTGCCCTCTCAATCTGTGAATTTTATAGGCGCAGAGGTAGACACTGTAAACATGTTGGCTCGTCTTCCTGTAGAAAGAGCACAGAATCTGGTTCTTCAGATTCAATGTCATCTTCCCTTACGAAAGGTCAAGGCCAAGACTGTTCTGCAGCTTCTAGGGACCATGGCTTCTACCATTTTACTAGTACCGCTAGCCAGACTAGACATGAGGATTCTTCAGTGGCTGCTGTCATCCCAGTAGTCCTTTCAGCACCTACCATTATCTCATCACATACTGCTTATAGACTCTTGCAAGAATTACCTCATTTGGTGGACTCTACAAAATCAGTTAACCACTGGCAATTCATTTGTTCCCCATCAACCTGTTGCCTCTGTGACCATGGATGCCTCACAGATGGGGGGGGGGCATTATCTAGGCAGGACTGTCCAAGGCACATGGCAAGATCACGAGGCTCATCTGCATATCAACGTTCTAGAGATGAGGTCGGTGCTCCTGACGTTGCAAGCACTTCACGACTTTCTGCCTCTGGGGATGATTGCGATACAATGACATGTCGGTAGTATGGTATATCAACAAACAGGGTGGAACCAGATCATACCCACTCTGTCGAGAGGCCATTCGAGTTTGGAAATGGGCGATATCTTCCCAGCATTTTCTGGTGGCACGCACATTCCAGGGACAACCAAAGTGATAGCCGACAAGCTCAGCCGGGCAATCTTGATGCCTCACAAGTGGTCTCTGAAGCAGGATATTGCGGAGCAGATTTTCTGCAGATGGGGACAGCCTTGCTGCGATCTCTTCACCAGCCCGATCAACGCCAAATGCAGCAGCTATTTCTCCCTCATCCCCCCCTCTGGGGGGAGTCACCCAGAGACACACTTGTTTTCTATTGGCCCTGGATCTTCTTTATGCTTTTCCTCGTTTTCCTCTCATACCCAAGGTTATTCAGAAAGTGAAACGACTGGGAAGCAGACTGATCCTCATTGCTCCTTACTGGCCTCATCAGGTTTGGTTCCCCTTTCTCGGGTCTCTTCTCCTAGATGATCCTTTGATTCTGGACCCAGTACCAGATCTCTTGACACACGTCAGGCTCGCTTCATTCCACTTTACACACCCTCAATTTAACAGCTTGGCTGCTCCAGTTCCATTCCTAGTCAGGCTTCACGACTTCTCACCCTCTGTGACTCGTATACTAATGTCCTCTCATAAACCCTCCACTAAGAAACTTTATTCCAGCAAATGGAGGAGATTCTCTATTTGGGCTGAGAAAAAGAATGTTGACCCTTATACCGCCTCCATCCCGGTGGTTTTGGAGTTCTTGTCTGAGCTATTCCACCAGGGAAATGCGGCTGCCACTATCAGGGTTCAATTGGCAGCGATTTCTAATTTTCATCTAGGCATACAAGACTCTAATAATCTGATGTCACATAGGCTGAGCAAAACCTTCCTCAAAGGCACCACTTTTAAATTTTGTGTTATCCAAATTGACGTCTCCACCCTTTGAGACTTCTCATTCATCGCCTTTGAAATTTTTGTTTTGGAAGACTTTGTTTTTGGTGGCTATCACATCTGCCAGACGGGTGTCAGAGTTACAAGCATTATCTGTAAAACCCCCTTATCTGATTTTTCACAAAGACAGAGTATCTATTCGTACTAATCCTTCCTTTGTGTCCAAGGTCTCTTCCCGTAACACTTTGAACCAGTCCATAGAACTTCCGGTGTTCTTTCCAAACCACTCCAATGAAGCAGAATACAGGTTTCATCAGTTGGACGTCCATAGGCAGTTACGTTTTTATTTGCACAGGACGAAGGAATTCAGGAAATCAGATCAGTTATTCATTTCCTTCTCCAAATCCAGGTCAGGTTTACCAGTTTCTAAAGTGACCCTCTCAAATTGGATTTCTAGCTGTATAGCTTACATTTACACCTCTGAGGGTAGACCTTTACCAGTCAAAATCAAGGCTCATTCTACTAGATCTGTCTACCTCTGCAGCCTTTCAGGCTGGGGTTCCACTTGATAATATTTGTGCAGCAGCAACTTGGGCTACCCCTCACACATTTATTACTCATTACAAATTGGATATAACCTCCAGGGGTAGAGCATCCTTTGGTTCCACGGTACTCGGGAGTATTTTTCGTTAAGCCACCCAAGAATAATGTGCTAGGGACGCTGTCCCATATGTAAGAATGAAGGCGAGATAGGACTACAGAACGTAAAGAAGTTATGTACTCACCATAACGTTCCATGTTTGTAGTCCATCTCGCCCTTCATTCTTACGAACCCACCCTCCTACCCCCATCTTGGAAGTACCTGGAGACAGATAAGAGATTGTTATCTTTCACTGAAGACCTTTTATTATGGGCTTCTTTCTGTATTTTGTTCTTATGTCTATTAATTAGCAGCAAACAGGATCTGGGGATTGTACTGGTGCACCATGGGATGCCTACCTAGCCATGAGCCAACTAGAAGTCTTCCAGCTTGTAAATAGGCTGAGTCAGAGCCGAGGATCAGCTCCGATCCTATATGTAAGAATGAAGGGCGAGATGGACTGCAAACATGAAACGTTATGGTGAGTACATAGCTTCTTTTTCTCTAGACAGAAATAGTTTACTACGTGCAAAATATACAAGTAAAAAAAAAAAGAAAAAGCCTCTTTGTTTGCAATAATCCACTGTTCTGTTCCTGTAAATACTTATCAGGCAGACAGCTAACCAGAATATAATGTAAACATTCTCAGAATCAAGCAGTGAAAACACAGAGCGATCCTCCTTTGAGCCTTAAATTGTCCAGTTTATTCAGAGTAATGAGTGCATTCATCTGTCATACTCAATCGGACACAATGTTTCTTCCTGAAAAAACATTACATTTCTAGCTGTTTAAATAATCCTAAACGAGGGGTGTGGTGGAAAACAACCCTTATGAATGGGTGTAAGGCTATGATTCCTGATGGGCTTATAGCTGAGCCTGCTGGTTGGAGAGGAGGCCAAGTCCCTAATTAGAATAAGAATTCTGGATTGTCTCATGTTTGAGCTAGCTGATTAGAGGGGAGGCGAAGTCCATAATTACATTAAGAGTTATGGATTGGCTAATAGTTGGCCCAGTTGATTTAGAGGTAGGCTAGGTCCTTGTTAAGGAAAAAGATTAATTCTAAGTGTTATAAAAATGAAAAAAAAATTCCAGTTTAAAAAGTCTTTTTTAGCAGAATATTTTAGCCATTTATTTTTGCAGGTTCTTGGGAATGTGTGTTGGAATCAACATAAACAGTGAATCAAGGGTGCCTGCTTTTACAGGGCAGCCAGTGTCCTCTATCTGTATAGTGAATATATGTGAAATTAATGTGGAGTGAATAAAAACAGTAAAATAGGAGTGCCCATTTTTTGTGGTCAGAGCTAGCTAATGCAAAGAGCGATCCGGTATTAAACACTTTCGCTCCTGAAATGAAGCTTCTTCAGATTACCAGAAGTGGGACATTAGAAAGGAAACTTATAACAGTCAGAGAGAATCAAAAACGAAAAATGCAATTTGCCATAAAAAAATAGTGGGCGAGTGTCATTTTTTTGTTTGAATTAATAGAAAGTCCTATGGTTAATTGTTTTGAGCTGAAGGACGCTCTTGATTGAGCATCTAAAGTTGAGACCTGGTTTGTTGTATGCATTCAACCTAACTTGCCATTCCAGCTCTCTTTTTCTGAGTGCATTCTTATTCCCATCTAGAGGCAAGTCCAAAATTTTGTCAAGGAAATGGAATTTAAACCTAGAATGATCCATAGTCTCAAATGAATGTTTTGCTAGAGCATTTCTACTAATCTCGTGTCTAATATCAGAAAAATGGTGACATACATATTTTAGTCAGTTAATAGTTTTCCCAACATAGAATGCTTCACATTTTGTGCACTGAGCTCTGTAAACATTTTTGTGTTACAGTCAGCTTTACATCAGCTGTAATATTTTTCTTAGTACTTGGGACAAGTGAAATTGTTTGCGTTGCTCATACAATTTTAAGCTTCACATTTGAAAGCCCCAATGTTAAGTTGTCTATCTCGCCTTCATTCTTGCTGGATGGGTTCGGAGCCGACCTCGGCTCCGACTCGGCCACTCTAAAAGCTTGAGAGTTGGTTCCACCGGCTCGAGGCTCCCCTTATATCCCACAATGCTAGGCGAGAGTTACCTCAGATCTCGTTTGCCGCTACAGCATCGAGGTGTTGGTTTTTCTACCGGCTTGTTGGTAAGTGTAATTTTGGTAAAATTAGATCACTTAAAACCCTATATTTTTGAGTTTAAATATATTTCCCTTAGTGTAGTGGGTTTTTCTACTCCGGTTTTCCGGAAAATCCCAATTTTTTTCCAAAGAACTTTTAAAGTTCTCTCTCTCGTCCTTCCACCTCCTGGGTGTCCCCCCCTTTGACCCCCTCATGCAGGTGGTTGCTAAAAAGGCATGGACGGCTTCTGATTCAGTAGATCCCACTCCCAGGAGACCCTCCAAATTCATAACGGCACCAGCAGACAAGCAGTTCTTGACAAAAGGAGTTTCTGTGGATGCTATGGTGGTAGCTGCTGCCACTAAGAAGGAACTAGCTGATCCTTCAGTACCTGTCCATCCACCTAACAAGGAATCTAGGTCCATGGACAGGTACGGGAAGCGGATGTTTTCGTCAGCGACATTTACTATGCGTTCGCTGAACTACCTGTGCCATTTCACTCGACTTCAAAGAGACTTGATTAAAGAAGCGAGTGACATGTTGAAGGATCCTACAGCTGTGGGTTTTCAAGATAAAATGAACACTCAGCTGGCTACCCTTAACTCCATAGCCAACTCCTCCATGCGCCTCCTATCTTATGCGGCTGATGGAGCGAGTGCGACGGCAGGAACGGGTGTGGCCTTAGGTAGACATGCCTGGATGCGGCTATGCAATTTATGGACCCTTCAAGATGTCTTTCACTAACTCCCGTTTGATGGATCATCTCTTTGGTCCTCAAGTGAAAGAAACCTTGACTAGGTGCGAGACTGATGGCAAGACTCTTTCTGCCGCCGGAGTCCGTGTTTCTACTCCTTCTAGCCCTTACCCCAACGGCCAGAAACGTGGGATAATGTGGTTCCATAAACAAAATCAAGGGACTTCGCCTGACGACAAAGTCGTACCTGCCAGAGGCAGAGGCGGAATAACAATGGTAGACGCCGCCTCGAGGCAGGGGGCTCCGAGAACCAGGGCAATCGAGAAACCTTCTCTGATAAACCCTTTCAGCATCCCTGAGGTGTTGCCCGGCTGCCCACCTTCGGAGGCAGTCGGGGGAAGGTTGTCACTGTACCCAAAAGCCTGGCTATCCCTGACTCAAGACAAATGGGTACAGTCTATCATTTCGAAGGCTATTCTATCCCCTTTCTTCGCATTCGAAACAATCAAAAATCCCTTCCAGATGTTCCACCAGCGCAAAGGGATCTAGCGGTTTTGGAAATTTCAAAACTGCTTGCAAAAGAGCAATTCAGCCAGTTCCAGCAGACCAGCAAGGATCCGGAATCTACTCAAGGTTCTTTTTAGTTCCAAAGAAAACAGGGGACTGGAGACCAATTTTGGATCTCAGTATCTTGAACAGATCAGTCAAGAAAACAAGATTTTGGATGGTCACGCTGCAGTCCATCCTTCCCCTATTGGGAAAAGGAAACTGGATGTGCTCTATAGACCTTCAGGATGCGTACTATCACATAAAATGAACAGACGCTCCAGAAGATTCCTCCGCTTCAGGCTGGGAACCAGTCATTTTCAATTCAGGGCCCTGCCCTTTGGTCTCACCACTGCCCCGGTGTTTACCAAATGCATGGCAGTGGTAGCTTCTCACCTGAGACGACAAGGATTCCAGGTGTTTCCATATTTGGACGACTGGCTCCTCACAGCCCCCACCAAGCATCTCCTTCTGATGGCCAGGGATTACACTTTTCGCATTTGTCAAAAGTTAGGCATTTCAATAAATTGTGAAAAGTCTGTTTTGTCGCCTTGTCGTACTATTACCTTCATAGGCGCAAATCTAGACACAGTAAACATGTCTGCGAGGCTAATAGATCAGAGAATAACAGACATACACAGACTGGTCTCACTCCTTTTCAACAACAACAGAATCAAAGCCAGGTTAGTTCTGAAAGTGTTGGGAATTATGGCGGCTGCCATACCTCTGCTTCCATTAGCCAGATTCCACATGAGAATCCTTCAATGGATGCTCTTTACACAATGGTCATACCAGCAACTTCCAATGTCCCACACCATTATGATCACGCAGACGTGCAGAAATCATCTCATGTGGTGGATGTCTTCCCCTCAGCTCTGGTTGGGAAGACCATTTGTTCCCCCCCCTCCGGTTGCTACTTTGACAACGGACGCCTCCCTGATCGGGTGGGGGGGGCATTATCAGGGCAGGACGGTCCAGGGCACATGGCAACCAGACGAATGCCACTTGCACATAAATGTTCTGGAGATGAGAGCAGTGCTTTTAGCGTTGCAAGCCCTTCAAGACTCTCTCCCCTTGGGAATGATTGCAATCCAGACAGACAATATGTCTGTAGTGTGGTACATCAACAAACAAGGCGGAACCAGGTCCTACCCCTGTGTCGAGAAGCACTCAGATTGTGGCAATGGGCGATTTCTTCTCAGCGTTTTCTGATAGCAACGCACATCCCCGGGAAGTCCAATCAAATAGCGGACAAATTGAGCAGAGCTATCCTCATGCCTCACGAGTGGTCTCTGAAAGACTCTGTTGTGAGAGAGATTTTTCTCAAGTGGGGTCAGTCTTGCTGCAATCTTTTTGCTACTCCCCAAAACAGCAAGTGCAGACATTATTTCACTCTATTCCCTTTACCAGGCCAACCCAGCAGAGACGCTCTAGTCCAAGTTTGGCCCCGGGGACTTCTGTATGCATTTCCTCCCTTCCCACTAATCTCTCAAGTGATACAGAAAGCTATCGCTCAGAAGGCCTCGTTGATCCTCATTGCTCCTTACTGGCCTCGACAGGTGTGGTTCCCCTTTCTACATCAATTTCTACTGCAGCGTCCGTGCCATCTGGACCTAGTTCCAGACCTTTTGATCCATCAATCGGGTCAGTTACATCGCTCCCTCCCTCTCTGAACCTCACTGCTTGGTTCCTCCAGTTCCAACATTAGCCAGGCTTCCTCAATTATCTCGCTCTGTTCGAGATATTTTGATAGCTTCCCATAAATCTTCCACTAGGAAGATTTATTTGAGTAAGTGGAAACGTTTCACATATTGGGCTCAAGGAAGGGACATAGATCCTTTCACTGCTTCCATCCAAATAGTCCTTGAATTTCTAGCTGAACTCTTCCATGCAGGTTCATCCCCTTCTACTCTTAAAGTTCAATTGGCAGCTATCTCTAACTTTCATGTAGGTATTTCTGAGTCTGCCTTAATGTCCCACAAGCTTTGCAAAGCCGTTTTAAAAGGAGTTTTTCTTCTCAGACCTCCTATAAGAAATCCTCCTTCTCCTTGGGACCTAAATTTAGTTCTTACTTCTTTGATTCTCCCCCCTTTCGAACCTGCAGCCTCCTGTTCTTTAAAATTGCTATCATGGAAGACTCTCTTTCTGGTAGCTATTACTTCAGCTAGAAGAGTCTCAGAACTTCATGCACTCAGCTGTCTACCTCCTTATCTATTGTTCCATAAGGACAGGGTATCCTTACGAACCAACCCGTCCTTCTTGCCTAAGGTAGTCTCGACGTCAAATCTAAATCAAAGCATTGACCTCCTTGTCTTCTTTCCAGAATATTCCAATAGGTCTGAACAAAAATTACACTGGCTAGATGTTCATCGTCAGTTGAGGTACTATTTGGATAGAACAAAACAATTCAGAAAATCTGACCAACTGTTTATCTCCTATGCAGAAAGCAGAAAAGGACTTTCAGTTTCAAAGGTATCATTATCTAGATGGCTTACATCTCTGATTACCCTTGTTTATGAGATTAGACACCAAAAGCTGCCTAATAAACCTAAGGCCCATTCTACCAGAGCTTTGGCTACTTCTTTAGCCTTCCAAGACAGACTGCCTATTGACACCATTTGTGCAGCGGCTACTTGGGCTACTCCTCACACTTTCATTTCTCATTATAAGTTGGATTTAGCTTCTAGGCATAGAGCTAACTTTGGTTCCACTGTTCTCAGGAGTCTGTTCCGTTAGGCCACCCGGGACAAGGTGCTAGGGACGCGGTCCCATCCAGCAAGAATGAAGGCGAGATAGACAACTTAACATATAGAAGTTATGTTCTTACCATAATGTTCCATGTTAGTTGTCTTCTCGCCTTCTTCTTGCGTCCCACCCTCCTTCCCCCTGGCCTGGACAGACCTAGAGGAGTTGTGATTGTGACCTCTCTTTCTACCACCTCTTTTCTTAGGCATATGCTGTTTGCATATTTCCTGAATCAGGATGTAGGTCACCTTTCTTTCTCCCTGTTATTAGAGGTGGACTCTCTTAGAATTGTTCTATTACTATTATAAGCTGGGGTTGGCTTACAAACGAGATCTGAGGTAACTCTCGCCTAGCATTGTGGGATATAAGGGGAGCCTCGAGCCGGTGGAACCAACTCTCGAGATTTTAGAGTGGCCGAAGCTCCGAACCCATCCAGCAAGAAGAAGGCGAGAAGAAGACAACTAACATGGAACGTTATGGTAAGAACATAACTTCTATTTTTCTGTGTGTTCCATTGTGTACATGTTAGACTAGAGATGGTCCCTAATATTTAATATTTTTATTTTTTAATAAACCAAGATCCCAGTTGTGAGAGTTTGGCAATTTGCTTGTTACTGTTGATAATGTCCCAGTTTTCCTTCATAATCTTACAGATAGATAAATTGTTAAGAGCAAAGGTAATAATGGCCATTCCATATTTTCTTGCTTCATTTTTGGGATCTTTGTAAAGGTGTGCAAAGCCCAGGTGTGGTGTCTGTTAATAGATTCAAAAGCAATCAGGTCTCCCTCAATCTTAGTATCTGCAGTAAGATCTAGTATGGAGTGCAGCAGTCTTACTTCATAGCCATTAGCTAAAAAGGCTCTTTCTATGTTGTTAAGATTCACAGTAAAGCCATTTAATAATCTGCTTTAAATAATTTAGTTTCTTCTGTTGCACAAGGCAGTACTCATTGTTTACAGAGTGTTTGCTACCCCCCTTGTCCAAAACCAAAGACAGCCCAGCAAGTCAGAATGACTTTTTAATGGACCTTGCCCCCCCCCCCCACACCACTCCACCCACCCCTTCCAACCTGGCAATCCCTTTCCCTTCCAGAAAGTCTGAATCTCTTTAGCAACAGATAGTTTCAGACATATTGCTTCTGAAGATCATTCGTCAAGGTTACGGATGGCAATGGGAGGGAATTCCTCCTTTCCAGGAGGTAATCCGTCATTCACTGGACTAGACTGTTGTTTCAACCTGTCCTTCATCACTTGCTGTCCCAAAGAGTGATGGAACCACTTCTTCCTTCCCAGGTGAGAGAAGGTTTTTATTCAAGGATGCTTTAAGTGCCAACAAAAGAAAATGCATGAAGACCAGTTCTGGATCTTTCTTTCCTAAACCTATTTCTGAGAGTGCCCAAGTTCAAAATGCTGTCACTTCAATACCTGTTACGTCGCCTTCCTCATTCAAGGTTCCTAGTAATTGTAGATTGAAAAGATGCTTATCTTCACATCCATATTCATCCAGGCTTCACATGTTTGTTAAGGTTGTGTGTCTGGATTACATTATCAGTTCTCTACCTTACCCTTTGGACAATCCACTGCACCAAGGGTGTTTACAAAGTATCTAGCTCCAGTTATAGCTCATTACAAGGCTACATGGTATCCACATTTTTCCATATTTAGATGTCTAGCTTATCTTTGCAGAGTCTTTTTCAGAGTGTCAGGAATTTCTCATTTGGGTGAGAGATGTATTACATAAGCTGGGATTCTGAGAGAATATGGAAAAAGTCTTTTTTGACTCCTTCATACAGGATTGTGTTCCCAGAGTGTCAGTTGGACACAGTTAAGGAGCCTTTCCACAGGGAAAAAAATCTATATCTAGATTTATTTCTAAGGTTTTCCTCTCAGACTTTGGGTTACTATGAGGGAATACCTCAGGATTTTGGGTCTCATGGCATCTATGATTCTCATAATACCCCTGACAAGACCACAGTTAAGAAAGATACAATGGTATCCGAGTCTGTTTGGTCCCAGCACCAACACCCCTTGTCTTTTCAAATCCCTTTGATATAATGTTGTCAATTTTCATTCACTATCAACATATGGGTTCGTCTCTGAATTTGTGATCTGACTCTGCTACTATTTTCAGCTTGTAGAAGCCTACAAACTCTTGAGCTGCATTCTACCCATAATGCCCCACTCCTGTTATCCTCAGATCTCATTTGCACTCGTAGTGTCAAGACGTGGTTGCTGACTTCTCTCGAGCTCTAACAGTTGGATTTATTTACACAACTTCTAAAATTAAAAATTTCTTTCACTTACACTTCTTTTCTCCTTTGCTTATATATCAATTCTGTCTTTTTGCTGTTATTTCCTGTTTGCAGGAAATACAAATAATGTTTTTCAAATGTGTATCTCGCTTAGTTCTTCACTTTCTCTATACCCTATAAAAAAAACTTATATATATGGATTCTACTCAACTTTATAGATAGTTAACTTAATTTTGCCATGTTTTGTGTATGTGGTTCTGTATTTGCTATGTTAATTTCACTTCTTTCCTTTCAGTATCTTAAGCATGGAGAAAAGGGGTTTCAAGAAGTGTGTTAGTTGTGGACACAAGATGCCCTTTTCAAATGTGCATGTTTTGTGTGCATACTGCTTAGGACTGGAGAATCTGAATAAGCAGTGCAATATCTGTGAGGCATTTAACCCTCAGGCCCTCACAGAGAGAAAAAAACGGAATTTGAAGAGGTTTCTGCCTACACCTTTCTCTCAAGCCATCACTGGGGCTCAGCCATCCACTTCCCCCAAGGCTAGAGGTTATGCGAAAAGATCCAGGTCCATTGATGTGCCATCTTCTGCAGAATCGAAAAAGAAATTACCAAGGTACGATCTTATTTCCGCAGCTCCATGCAAGTCTTTGGATCTGACAAAGATGGTTTCCCCAGATCCTAAAAAGGAAAAAACATCGGATCCCAAGTCCTCTGATCTGATACCCATTCCCAGAACCATCTATTCACTGTCCTTGGAGCTGGTGCCTTCTAGGGTACCTTCTCCCTTCCTGGAGAGGTGCTCTATGCCTTCACCCTTGGTATCCTCATGCTGTTCAAAAAGTCTAACCGAAGCTGATGTGGTCAGGATGATGAAGGAGCTGGTCGCGGAACAACTTAAGGAGGAGTGCCTTTAGAGTCACTACCCCATTGGATTAGAGACCTCTGTCAATGTCCACTCCTCCTCCTCCTCTGACCCGACACTTGGTTTCAGAGTTTTTGGATCTGAGTGTTCCAGACCCATTTAGGTCAGACCCGAGGAAGCTGGGTTCCTCGGATCTGACAATGACTGTGATTTTTGGCTGCAACTTTTTTGGATCAGGACAGCTCTCGGAGCCAGGGCTTCCATGTCAGGTCCGCTGAGGTGCAGTTGACTCTGAGGTTTTCGTAGCTTTCTCTCCCCCTCGGAGCTTCGGCGTTTGATAGTTCGGCTTCAGCTTCCTCTTCAGGTGGACAGCCTGTGTGGGGGGGGGGTACTAGCAGACCAGAGACAGTCTTCCTCTGCCCTCCTCATCCCCAGGGAGGTTGGCTTTTGAGCTAGTGACGAGGGTTTTTTCTGAACCTTCAGATCAAGTGTGTCATCCCCCCTTAGTTCCATCCTTAACTGCTTCTTTGACTTTGTATCTTGAGTCTCACCACTCCATTCCACGGGGACAGCTGGACCAAAGTTTCCAGACTGCCCAGTCTGGGATTCATTCCTCTTCCAACATTTCGCCAGATCACCCCACTTAAGAAGTCCCTAGAAAGAGGTGGTGTAATAGAAAATACCTAGACTCACCCCAGGAGTCTGTCACCACTGATACTGACTTCGATGTAGGAAAAGGATCCCCCAGGTCACCCATCCAATAACGTCTCCTTCGGAGACTTTCTCAAACTCCTAAAACAAAAGGTGGTTGGTCTGTCCAAAACCCTTCACCAGAGAATTTGGTATATCTGGAAGCTTTCAGGACTGGCCCATCTACCTCCTGGGTAGCCACACCACCCGACAAATTGATGGACCTAATTTGTCAGAAGGCTTGCAAGGAACCTGACTTGACTGAACCCATCCCAGAGAGAGTAGATAAAATTATGGCACCACCAGTAGAAAGGAATAAGGGTGTACCAGTTGATGCCATTGTTGTGGTGGCTGCGGCCACAAAAAAGGAACTCTGGGGGGAGAGTTTGACTGTCCATCCTCCTAACAGAGAGTCTAGGGTGATAGGTTGGGGAAGCGAGTGTACGCTTTAGCAACTTTTGCTGTTCGGTTGCTGAATTATATAGCTCATTTTACGAAGTTGCAAAGCAATCTACTGTATGAATGCTATTTGAAAGCTGGTATATTTAGGAAAAATACTTTAATAAGTTTTTACATTTTACCAGTAATCACCCATATCATGTTAAGAAAGCTGTTATTAAGGGACAAATGGTCCGTGCAGCTCAGATGGTTACTGATATGCATGATTTTATAGAAGAATACCTGTTGGAAATTAATAAACTTGCATTACTATTCTGGACTGTTCTTCACGCTGCCTATTTGTTTGGTTTGGTTCATTCATTTTTTGTTTATAAGTATGGTATCTGGCAGCTCACAAGAAGCAGTTCCAGTAGTTACTAGAGCTGAATTTGAAATGCTCCAACATTCTGTTTCATATTTAACATAACTTACACAACGGTTATTGGGAGATATTGCAAATATTGGAGGAACAATACCAAGCCTCCCCATGCGTGGTAGAGTTGATAGTGGCGATAGCTTGGACAGTATTCCACCAGGGAAACCTCAATTGGAGCAGCCATTTACAATTATATCAGCCATGCAAAATGAATATGTGACCAGCGGTGAAATACATCTGCAGCAATGGCTTAATCAAATAGACACCAATACAGTGGATGTGGATAAGCAAATGCCAAGTTTCACCACATTAATCGATGATTTTCACGATCTTTTATGAACTGTCACAAAATTGTACATGAAAATGATTATTTCAGGGAGTGCATTAAGCGACAAGTACCTAAGGGGTTAAGGTACTGGAAGTACCCAACGGGACTTAATGAAAATAGTGCATTGCATAAGGAACTTTTGCAACTCTTCGATCGGCAGGGTTACAAATTATTGTATCTTTTAATCAAGCATAATGAATGTAAGCTGGATGAATTAAATACAAATATTGCAATGCTTGATGCCAAAATAAAACAAAATAAAGCTTATACAGCTTGCCACAGTCAATATCGTGAAGTTTTTATGCAAACTGACAACCATAGTAAACTTGTCTCTGAAAGAAAAGCTCGTAAATTACAGAGACAAGTTAGATTATTCCGACGGAACAGCCTATCCAAAACCACCACGTGGCCAGAGTCATGCTGTAGAGCGAGGAAATGATGCAGTTTTTTCAAATAGTAATGGCAGACAAATTAATAGTGAGGCAATATCAATAAACCAGCAGTCAACCCCTTTAGAGGAAGCTACTCTTCGCAGATCGGAGCGGTTACGCAATAAGGACAATTATTCAGCGAGGGGCAATCCAGCATTCACCTGGAGGAAGCAGAGAACGGGTTCACGTTCACAGAACAACTACAATTAGATTGGGTAGGTGAACAAACAACACACAGCACCTACCTGCTAGTAACTAATACTGCGGGAGGTTATAAAATTTATAATTTTAGTGCTGTAGCCCTGGGTGTTGAACATGCTAATATTTTCAGTAAAGGATGTACATTTATACCAAAAAGGCGGGCCAAAATCACTGACCTCATAACGGAATTAAAATTGTTTGCTAGAAAAATGAATTTAGAAGTAATTTTTCATAATGCTGCTACAATACAAAATAATCCTTTACATATTCCTAGCAGCTTTAATCCTAGTTTAGATTCCAGGATAAAGCTGTTTGAAGAAATGTGTGACTTGGATTTTAGACACCAATTACAGCATAAAATATCATCTCATGAATGTAACATTACCCAGCAACAACAAAAAACGTTAAATGATTTAAAGCACAGAGGTGATCTTCACATCATGCAGCCTGATAAAGGCAGCAGACTGGTTGTAATGAATGTAATGGATTATAATCAGTTAATATTGCAAATATTGTATGATGATGCATATATAGAAGCTTCAATTAATGAGATTAATATTTCTAATGCTAGAATTGATTATTATTTAGAGGATATGCTCATGCAAGGGAAAATTACTAGAGAGGCCTATGCATACATGCACGTAGGAAATCCCAGGATACCAACTATTTTTGGAGCTCCCAAAATCTACAAGGATTTAGAAAATCCACCTTTGCGTCCAATTGTGGATGCTGGGGGCTCCAAGAAGTATTTCATGGCAAAGTATATAGACATACAATTAAAGGATAGAATTTTTAAACTACAGCATATTTGTCGTAATTCCTGGGATTTTTTCTCCAAGGTTGACATGCTAAAAATGTCCAATATTCATGACATCACATTCATTACTGTGGATGTCAAGGATCTGTTTACATGCATATCTCAGGATGTAGGGTTGGAATGGTTTACTGAATTTTTTACAGAGAAAATGGTTATAGGCCAAGATAATATCAAAACCCTTTCACATCTTCTACAATTGGTATTAACTAATAATTATCTATACCATGACAGTCATTATTTTAAACAAGCCAAGGGGGTAGCAATGGGTTCTCCAGTGGGCACATTGTATGCCAAAGTAGTTATGGCCCCATGGGAAGATAAATATTTGTTTCACTCACAATATATGGAATATGTAAAAATGTATTGTTGCTTTTTGGATGACCTATTTTTTATATGGAATGGTCCCATAGAAGTGATTGCTGAATTTATGTACTTTATGAATAGTTGTACTGATTTTTTACAGTTTACACAATAATTGGAACATGATAGGATATCATAATTAGATGTTATGTTAACTAAGGATATATTACAAGGCTATTTGAAAGCTGGTATATTTAGGAAAAATACTTACTCGAATAAGTTTTTACATTTTACCAGTAATCACCCATATCATGTTAAGAAAGCTGTTATAAAGGGACAAATGGTCCGTGCAGCTCGGATGGTTACTGATATGAATGATTTTATAGAAGAATACCTTTTGGAAATGAATGCTATTCTGGACTGTTCTTCATGCTGTCTATTTGTTTGGTTTGGTTCGTTCATTTTTTTGTTTATTACTCTATGAACTTCCCAACTCGTTGGCAAGGGCTACGACTGAAGGGACCTAAGTGTCTCTGCTCCCTCAGTTGGCTACCTTACAATCAGTTGTAAACTCCTGTATGAGGATTATCTGTCGAGTCAACTGAAGGTGCCTCAAGGGCAGCAGGTTTAGGCATATCCATGAAGAGGCATACCTGGGATGCGCCTGTCTGATTTTGTGGAGCCTTTCAAGTCTTCTTTCATTAGTGCTTCATTTGACAGCTCCTCCCTTTTCGGACCCACTGTTAAAGAAACACTTTCCAGGTGTGAGAAGAGCAGACCTTGTCTGCCATTGGAGTACATTTATTGACCCCCTTCCCTCCCAAAAAAGAACCTTTTCAAGGAATCAGTGGGGAGGTCACCAGATGTGGTTCAAAAAATCTCAGGGTCATTTCCCCGGCACATATGTAACTGATCCTCCCGGAGGCAGAGGTGGAAATGCTAAAAACAGAAGACCCACTTGGGACCCGATTGTCTTCCTCAGGAGGCGGTCGGGGGTCATTTTTCTCTGGAACAAACTGTCTGACTAAGTATAACAAGTGATATTTGGGTGCAGAGAATTATTACCAGAGGTTATACCATGCCATTTTCCTTCTGCATATGTCGATAATGAAGCTCCCTGATGTTCCACCCAATCAGAGTGCCACCAACTCAGCAAATTCACCAGTTGCTCACAAAAAGAGTCATCCAAGAAGTCCCACCAGACTGAGTAGGATCCAGAACTTACTCAAGGTTCTTTTTGGTTCCAAAACAGACAGGGGACTGGAGACCAGTTTGGGATCTCAGCTTGTTAAACAAGTCTGTCACGCATAACAATTTCCGGATGGTCAGTTCATTTTACCCTTTTTAGGGAGGGATGACTGGATGTGCTCGATAGATCTACAGGATGCATACTGTCACATAAAGATGAGCAGATGGTCCAGGAGGCACTTATGCTTCCAAGTGGGAGCAAGTAACTACCAGTTCAGAGTACTGCCCTTTGGCCTCACAACAACCCCAGGGTGTTTACCAAATGCAGGACAATGGTAACCTCTCATCTAAGGCTACAGGGATTTTGGGTGTTCCCTTATTTGGATGAATGACTCATCACTGCCCCAACCAGGCATCAGTTGGTACAACTGAGAGAACAGGTACTAAAAACTTGCTTAACTCTAGGGAATCACAATAAATCATTGAGATCAAAACTGCAACCCACCAAGAGTCTAGGCGCAATCACTGACACACAATCCATGTTTGTGTCCATACCATTACCACGAATACTGAGCATCAGAAGCCAGGTCAGGAGAATCATTTGCAGCACAAAGATATCAGCCAGGAAAAGTCCTCCAGACTCTAGGCATATGCCAGCCATTACTTTAGTACCCCTAGCGAGGTAGCACATGAGAGTTTTACAATGGATGCTACAAACCCAGTGGTCCATTTTCACTCACCCTATGTCTGTAAAGATAAGGGTGACTCAGATATGCAAAAATTACCTCTCGTGGTTGACACAGTCAAGTCAGCCCCAAGAAGGTTACTTGTTCATACTGCCCCAGCCCGAGGCCATAGTAAAAACAGATGCTTCGCAGATTGGGTGGGAAGGCATTATCTGGAGAAGACAGTCTGTCCCCCACAGAGGCCAACCTGCGTATCAGTGTTCTGGAGATGAGAGCAATGCTTTTGGCCTTGCATGCATTCCAAGATTCTCTCCCTCTTGGGACAATTGCAATCCAAATGGACAGTATGTTGGTAGTTTGTTATATCACCAAGCAAGGAGGAACCAAATCTTACCCCTTGTGTCGAGAAGCTCTCAGTGTGGCAGTGGGCGATAGCCTCCAATCGTTTTCTTGTGGTAACGCATATTCCAAGGAAGTCCAGTCTGATAGCAGACTAACTCATCACATTCATTCTATTACCTCACGAGTAGTCCCTCAACCAGAAAGTGGCAAAATGATTTTTCGTCAGTGGCGCCAGCCTTGCTGTGATCTTTTTGCATCTCCCATAAACAACAAATGCAACAGCTTCTTTGACCTAATCCTCCCAGCAAGGGGGGGGGGGCCACCGAGGTATGCCGTTCTCCATAATTGGCCCCTGGTCTGTTATACAGGTATCCCCATCTCCCTTGATACCCAGATTCTTACTGAAGGCAGCCAGACTGAAGAGCAGAATAATCCTTATCGCAACTTACTGTCCACGATAAGTGTGGTTCCCCTTTCTTTGGCCTCACCTACTATACTCACCTTGGATTCTGAATCTGACTCCAGACCTTTTGTCCCATCTGACAGGACTGATTCATCCAGACCTCCCCAACCTCAGACTGACCACATGGTTTCTCCAATTTTGTTGATGACCAGGCAACCTATGCTTTCTTCCCCAGTCCATTCTATTCTTTTATCTTCCCATAAGCCTTTACTAGGAAATTGTACAAAAGCAAGTGGAAAAGATTTGTTTATTGGGTGGAGCAAAACCACATATAACTCTTTACTGCTTCTACATATGCAGTCCTTGAATTTCTAGTGAAATTGTTTAATGAAGGAGCAAGCGCACTGTGTTCATCTTGCAGCAATTTCAGATTTCCATGTGGGATTACAAAATTCTTCCTTGGCTTCTGCAAAGATTTGTAAAGTATTTCTGAAAGATACTCTTTTCCAAAGACCTTCCTTTAAGGACCCTGTTCCCCCATGGGGTTTAACTGTACTACAGGACCTAATGCAATCCCACTTTGAGCCTGCAGACAAATGTGATTTGAAATTCCTATCTTGAAAGACAGCTTTTCTTGTTGCTATAACTTAAGCCAGGAGAATATCAGAACTTCATGAGTTATCCTCAAAACCCCTTACTTGGTCTTTCACAAAGATAGGGTTTCCTTATGACCAGTACTTCCTTTCTACCAAAGGTGGTATCAGATTCTAGTATTAATCAGGCCATTCATCAAACAGTATTCTTTCCAAAATTTCAGTAACCAAGGGGAATTCTTGCTGCATTCATTGGATATTCATAGACAGTTGCATTGCTATTTGAATCATACAAAAGACTTTAGGAAATTGGACCAACTTTTTGTTCCCGTTGCCTACCATAGGTTGGGACAACCCATTAAGAAAGTAACTGTCAAAGGAAAAAACTTCAAAGACCAATTCACGCAAGGTTCAGATATGACATTTAATTACTTGCTGCAAGGAGACAAAAACATGCAAATACAGGATTTTACCTAACTACTAACAGGAAATATGCTCTTCTTATATTGTTCTACAAAACGTTGCTTTCTATAGTTGACGTAATTAAACACAACTTTCTGTATTGTTCTACAGCAGATGTTACTCAGATTTTCTGCTGACATGACTGGATTTATGAAAAACATTTGAGAAAAACAACCCGACCTTGGGGGCTTTAGCCCGCTATAAGCTTCTATTGTGTAGTTCTAATACATGTGTTACATTTCAAGGTACTTTTCTAGCTTAGACACAAGTAAACGCTGATTGCAGTTCATATTTTCAAGCAGTCTTTGTTTTTATTATCAGTAGCTTCTGCAGCTGTGTATTTTCTCACAGCATAAGCGGAACTCCTTGTCTAAATCTCATAACATTAATACAAGTGATGCATCTATTTATTATTTTCCTGACACAAGCAGAAATTATCTGCTTCCCTGTAAATTTCCAGAGCATAAGCAAAGATTATAACTGCGCATATTTCATAACAATACAAGATTGGAAAGCTTCTGTAGTTTGTACAGATTTATGCAGTGTGAAATAGAATAAATGTGTTAACCCTTTTCAAACCTTAAATGTACTAAGCATATTACTAATACATACACTAATACATATTTTTCTAACAGTAACTATAGCCGAATGTATTTCCTTGGTGTATGCAAAACTGAATGTGCCCCTCCACAAACCTGTAAGAGCTTATTCCACAAGATCTGTTTAAATTTCTATTTTTTTTTCATTCCAGAGCTTCCATGAATGATATTTGCAGAGTTGCTACTTTGTCAAATCCATATACCTTTATCTGCCAATACAAATTATATCTGGTCTCGAGGGGAAGAGCGGCATTTGGTTCGGCCGTTCTTAGGAACATCCTTCCTTAGGGCCATCCAGGGCTCAGGTAGTTGGGGACTCTGTCCCTTACGTTGATGGTGAATAAAAATGTACAACATCAGATAAAGAAATAAGTACTCACCATAACGTTCCATCTGTGTTGTCCATTTTCATTCATTATCAACTCCCCACCCTCCTACCCCCTGTCCATAGATAAGTGAGGATTCAAAAGACACCTTAAAATGCCATATGGCTTGATCTTCAGTGATGGTCTCTGTATATAGTTGCTACTGTCTTCTTTCCTTTCAAGCTATATGTATTATCTGAGATGAATAGGTGTGAGGCATTATGGATAGAGAGGATCTCAAGAGTTCATAGGCTTCCACAAGCTGAAAATAGTGGCGGAGTCAGATCTGAACCCATACATTGATGGTGAATGAAAATGGACAACACAGATGGAACATCATGGTGAGTACATAACTTCTTTTTTGAATTAATAGAAAGTCCTGTGATTACGTTTTTGAGCTGAAGGATTCTCCTGATTGAGCATCCAAAGTTGAGACCTGGTTTATTGTATGTATTCAGCCTAACTTTTTCTGAGAGCACATTCTTATGGGAAATCATGTGGTGGAAACACCAAATATCCTTAAGTCCAGGTCTCCCATTCTCCCTCCCTGTTCCAAAGTAGCAAGTCACCACAAGTCGCCTTGAACATTCCTTGAGGGGGAGTTTCAGAAGGCAAAAAAGTGCAAGGTGTGTGGGACACCAAGGACAGATACAAGCACATAAATATAAAAGAGATGCTTGCCCTTATCAAGGCACTCAACTCTGAATTATGTTTGGTCTCCGGGGCATCTTCAGGTTGTTACAGACCATGCCACAGTTATGTGGTACATCAGCAAGCAATGGGGGAACGGGCTGTACCCCCTTTGCAGACTAGCCATGTTAGCTTGTGATATAGCTTCACAGCACAGTCATTCCATCAGAGCAAAACTGTGTGGCAGACAAGCTGAGCAAGACAAGTGCAGACCCTCATGAATGGAAACTAGATCAGGTGGGGTTTTCCAAGAATTGGCCTATCTGTGGGAAGTTCCTCAGAGACATATTTACCTCCCGTTTGAACAATTAGTTAGCAAGATTATGCTCCAGGGCTCCCATGCAAGAAGGCCTGGAAGACACATAGCTTTTCTTTGCCTTGGGTAGGAATGTTCCTGTATGCTTTTCCACCCTTTCCACTGATGTCATGGGTACCTAAAGACTTAGAAGGACTTCCTCAAGATCCTCCCTTCTTTTGAAAACAGCCAGGGGAAGTTAAACACGATTCCTCATAGACTGGATCTATTCACACAGTATCAGGGTGTTTGATACACCCCTACATCAGTTATCTTCAGTTGACTGCCTGGATGACAGGGTCTTAGATCTTTTTAGACACCTGTTTACTGAGGATGTCCAGCATGTACAAATGGATGCAAAAAGCCTGCTACTAGAAAATCATATATTAGCAAATGGAAAAGGTTTTCTAGTTAGTGCCTGCAACATAATCAGTACCTATTCTGGCTAGTTGTTCTCCAGTTTTTCATAACGTGTGTGAGTTGCTATCCTATGTCTTTTCTTACTCCTCTGTCAAGGTTCATTTATCGGCCATTTTGGCATGTCTGCCTGTGGATCCTTCTCCTTCAATGCATTTTTATGTTAAAATGTTTGAAAGGGGGTTTTGCATAAATAGGCCATCTAGAAACCCAATGGCCACTCCTTGGGTTGTTAATTTTATGTTAGAGAAGCTAACACTTGCTCTAATTGAACCAGCTAATCTAAACAGTTTTGCTAATTGCTCTGACCTGTGCAAGAAAGTTATCTGAGTTGAAAGCTCTTATGGTGAGCCAAACCTCATTTTGCACAAAGAAAAGGTTTCTTTTAGTACTAATCTTTCTCTTATGCCTAAAGTGGTATTGGAGTTTACTTTAAGCCAAACTGTCCATGTCCCTGTTTTCTTTCACAAACCTAATAACGAGGGAGTAAGTATAGTCCATAACTTTGATGTCCACAGACAACTCAGGTGATATTTTGACAGAAAAAAATCTTTCAGATTTGCAGAACAGTTGTTAATTTCTTGTGAAGGTAGGAAGAAAGGCCAGCCTGTGTCAAAACAAACTATTTGCAAATGGTTGACTCAGGCTCTTAACCTTTGTTATTCTCTACATAACAAAACTATTCCAGGCAGGGTCAAGGCCCACTCTATGACTGCCTTGTTTTCATCTATAACATTGTGGAAAATTGGATTCTAGAAGTATTCTAGAAGCTGTAACTTGGTCTTCTGTACATATTTTACAAAGCACTGCAAGCTTGATTCCTTCTGTAAGTCTAGATCAGGATGTAGTAACATTCTTCAGGGGCTCCAGAACCTTTCCCCTTCTACCTCCCAAATATTGTAAGCTAGGATAATCTACCCATATAGCTAAGACTACTGCAGTGCTGATCAGTATGATGAACATAGTGCAGTTGTGTAAATAAATTTACCATTACAGTATATGTTTGAATGATGATTGCTGCAATAGCTGCTCCCTCCCTCCACCCCCCTTTTTTAACATACATTTTGTCAAGAATAATTTACATCTCATAACAGCAGATGAATACGATAAACAATAGAAAATATAAATAAAGGAAAAACAAAATCTGGAAAAACACTAACAATATATATTATCTGCAGCAATAATAGTAAATTTGAGAAGAACTAAAACGTTTAATGAAAAATTTACTCTCTTGAATTTAATGAAAAACAATGAAATTGGAGAATTGCTAATAGTCGTACTAATTCCCAAGCTTTAAGTTTGATATTTGGCTTAGGATTAAATCTGGGAATTAGTTTAAAGGCATTGTAATGTTTAATAGATGTTTTAACAAATTCAGACTAGTTTATTGTGGTTAGAGAATTCCCTTTAGTCGTAATACATGGTGGAAAAGATAAGTGATTTAAAGTTAATATTCTGTAGAGCGAAGTGCAGAATGGGAAAGGCTTAGACAGAGATTGTAATTCTAGTAGTACTGTTTGGATTTTAGTTTGCTCAGTTTACGCAAGGTTTCTAGTAAAGCTGCAGTTCCAAAAGATATACAGAATATCTGCATTTGGTGAGCCAGTTGCAGTACAGTTACTGGAAAAGGAAGGATTGGAATGGGAAACATTAACAGGTGTATGATGGACATTGTTGTTAGTCATGAGCTGAGTATAATAGAATTTTTAAAAGGAATATGATTAATATTGAGAGCTCTAAACTGTTTTGGAAGATCTTTATAGCAGTGAATCCCAGTTTTGTCAAAAGGAATCAAATAAATACACAAATGCCATAGACATAGCCAACTTGCTGGCAGATTCAGCGAAAACTTCACTCCACTGCCCCCCCCCCAAATAAATCAGAACATCCCCAATACCTCCCCCCTCCCCTTATCTGTAGGGAACAGGCCATCACTGCCTTCTCCAAGGCAAAAAGTACAGCCTCCATGTGACCCAATAACATCCCAGGCTGCATTCTACATGAACTCAGGCAGGAACTTGCAGCACCATTAGGCGCCCTATTTTACCAAAGCCTGAGTACCACCTTCGTCCCAGCTGAGTGGAGGACGGCCACTGTCATCCCTTTGCACAAAGGTGGAGCATCCACCGATACAGGAAATTATAGACCCATCAGCCTAACTAGTTTGATCTGCAGGGCTATGCAATGGATTATCATGGACCTCATTAACAAGGACATTGGCAACCTCCAAACACTCGATCCCATCCAGTTTGGCTTCGTCAAGGGGAGGTCATGTCTGTTAAATCTGGTCGACTACTTTGAGACAGTCACCAAAGCCATGAACGAGGGGAAGACAGTGCACACCACCTATCTTGACCTGGCCAAAGCCTTCAACACATTTACCCACTCAGGCATAATAGATAAACTCTCTCAACTAGGAATCAATTTGTATGTTACCAGATAGGTAGCAAACTGCCTCAGTGATAAAACCCACCTAGTCAAAATAGGGGAAGCCACCTCAAGTAGTAGACCCGTAACAAGCAGCGTACACCAGGGATTGGTATTGGGGCCTCTGTTGTTTGGGATATACTTTTCTGAGGTGCAGGTCAAAACCAATGGATATGGCTGACCAAGTTAGCAGATGATTGCAAACTGGGCGTTGTCATCAATTCCTCTAGTGACATGGACAACCCTCCAAGAGGGTATTACCCAAACAAATGACTGGTGCCAGAAACATGGCCTCAAGCTGAATTCCAAAAAATGCATCATCATCCCCTTTGGGGGGAGTGATGTCCCCACAAATTATCACATTAATAACAGCATTCTAAGCATGCAATCAGTTGTGAGGGATTTCGGCATCCAGGTTGATAGCAACTTGACTTTTGACCACCATGTTGCTTCTGTTGTATGGAAAGCTTTCTACATGGCCCACCTTATAAGTAAGGGTATCTCATCCAGGTAAAAGAAGGTCATAATATCCCTGTATTCTTCCCTTATAAGGCCTGTTATTGAGTACAGCGCCCCTTTTGGCATGTACCTCGCAAAACACATGCAGCAGCTGGAGAGACCACAGAGGTTCCTCACCAGGAGAATCTAGATACTCAAACGTTTGTCCTACACTGACAGGCTAAAAGCCCTCTCTCTACTCAGTATTAATACAGACTCCTCAGAGGTGACCTCTGTCTGCCATACAAAGCAATCTTGGATCCTGGCTTGATGGGACTGCTGCATATCTGCAAGTCAAGGTGCAGTCGAGTAACCCACACGCGCAATCTCAACCTGGTCTGTGACATAATAGGACTTGTTGGCAGGACCGATTTGTGTCCCAGAGACTCCCCCATCTATGGAATAGACTCCCTCTCCAAGTCGAGCAGAGTACCTCATTATCCCTTTTAAATGCAACCTGGATAACTGGATGGGAAACAGAAAATACATCCCTGGGATTCCATCTGTGTCCCTGCTGGACTGGGGCATCGGGTACTGACTTGACCAAACATGGGTTAAACTCTTGACTAGGCTTATAAGGGCCTCGGGGCCAATAGCCTAGTAACTTCCTATGATCCTAAATAAGCATCTTGGAATTTATTAAGTACAAAGGTTTTTGTTGCTGAATAGGTAGATTTTGAGGTATTATTTGGTAGTAATAGTTGATTTTAGTTTGTTCTTTTTTAATTGTTTTAAAGTGTTGTATATTATGCTAAGGGTGGAAAGGTATCTTTTGGGACATTTAAATGGTGTAGAAGGTCTACAGTTAATTGGTTTCACTGTCAATAAAGTCCCAGAATAGGCAATGTTTTAATAACAAAAAATAAATTTGTTGGGTAGTTATTTATTAAAATATTAAGGTTGTTATGAATAGGTTAAAACGAGGAAGCAACGTTTTACAGATGCAATACATTTATTAATCTTTGAAAGTGATCAATGTCCTTTTTCAGAGTTTTGTCAGTTTGTGTTTCTTGTATCATTTGGGATGTAGAAAAGCAATGGGCATATACATTACAGTTATATGGCTTTATTCCAAATATTTAGCCAAGCTATGCTCCAGTGATTACTACTTGTTTAATGTTGATATCCTTTAGGAAACTGGAAGCTCTTGTGATTAGATACGTATAAAAATCTGGAAGGCTTATGCCTCCTTGTATTTTGGGATATATCAATTTATTGTATGATATTCCAGTGAATTTAGGATGCCAAATGAATTTGGCAAGTTGAGCATGAATAAAATTGAATAACATTTTAAGTATTGGATGAATTGTAAATGTAATAAGGAATAAAATCCCTGGAAGAATATTTAGTTTTATAACTGCAACTTTGGACAAGAACAAGAAGTGCAAAAGTTCTCATCTTTTGATATCTGATGTAATGTGAAACTATGTTTTGTATATATTGTTTTGATAGCTGAATGCAGGAGAAGAAAGATATTCCTAAATATTTTGCAAAGTGTTTGATGCAGAGACCTCTAAGACTTGAAGAATCAGTGGAGTAATTGCTTGATAATTTTTTGTAGGTTTAATTTATAATTAGCAAAGTATGAACATTTTTAGATAGCATCAAGGATTTTGGGAATGTCAGTGTTTGGGTAACTCAGGTAAATGTTAACATCAGCGAATGCTGTGAATGGGATTTTAAAGTTATAGTGTTTGGGGGTATAAAAGATAGTTAACCGAGTTAGAGAGAGAAGTAAGACTCCTATAGAAATATTAAATAGGTAGGGAGAAAGAGGGCACCCTTAAACACCAGTTTTGAGGAAAACCGAAGAAGAAATTTATCAGTTTAGTTGAAGGGTTAAATAAAGAGTCTCTGTATACTAGATAAATTCAGGGCGCATCCAAATTTAGTTAAGACTGTAAAGAGAAAGATATTTATTGTATCAAAAGCTTTGGAAGAGTCTAGAGATAAAGCATAGATTGCATTATAAGTGGTTTTGCAAAGATGGGAGATGGTCTCGTATGTAACCGCTTGGTCTGATGTTTGTCTTGTTTGGAAACAGCCAGAGTGAAAAGGAGAAATTATAGTAGACACGACAGGATGTTAAGTTGTCCCATCTCACCTTCGTTCTTGCTGTTTGGGTTCGGAGCCGATCCTCGGCTCCGACTCTGCCTACTTCTATAGCTCGAGCGCTATTTACTGGCTCGAGACTAACCCTTATCCCAGAATGCCCAGTGTCAGCTACCCAGATCTCGTTTGCCGCTTCAGCTGCGAGGTTGCTTTGTTATTGGCTCAGGCTTAGTATAGTTTTTTTATGATTATAATTGTTGTTTATTCTTAAAATTTGTCAAGTTTTTGTCTAGATAAGACTCCCCTGAATTTGTCACCTCAGATACAGACCTGGATGAATTGGAAGGGTCCCCCAGGTCCCCCTCTGAATATGTTTCCTTTTCTGACATCCTTGAAATGCTTAGGCAGAGGGGTGGCTGGTCTTCCCTAGCCCCTACCAAGGACGAGTCTGTATACCTGGAGGCATTCAGTTCCCGACCCTCCACCTCCTGGGTGTCTCCACCTTTCGATCCACTCATGTCTGTAGTGGCTCGAAAGACTTGGTCAGCTCCAGATTCTGTGGAACCTACTCCAAGACCAAATAAGTTCATAACAGCCCCCCAGGACAAACTATTTCTCTCTAAAGGATGTGCCAGTTGATGCCATGGTGGTAGCAGCAGCCACCAAGAAAGAGTTAGCAGAAACTTCTTTGTCTGTCCATCCACCAAACAAAGAGTCTAGAATGATGGACAGATATGGGAAGCAAATGTTTTCCTCAGCGACCTTCTCAATGAGGTCCCTGAATTATCTCTGTCATTTTACACGACTTTAAAGGGATCTCCTAAAAGAATTTGGAGATACCCTACAAAATCCTACACCTAAGGGAGTATCAGCCAAAATAGCTTCCCAGCTTGCGACTCTTAATTCTATAGTCAACTCCTCCATAAGACTGATTTCCTATGCAGCCGATGGAGCCAGCAGAGCTGCAGGTACAGGAGTGGCTCTCAGGAGACATGCTTGGCTGCAGCTGTGTCAATTTGCAGAACCCTTTCGGGCATCCTTCACAAATACTCCCTTTGATGGCTCCTCGCTTTTTGGGCCTCAGGTGAAAGACACACTTACCAGGTGCGAGCAGGAAGGCAAGACTCCCTCTGCCGTGGGAGTCTGTTTTTCCACTCCTAACAGACCTTATCCCAAAGGTCAGAAGGGTGGAAAGATGTGGTTTCGGAAGTCCCAGGGACCCTTGCCTGACACGTGGTGATTTTTCCCCCAGGGGCAGAGGGGGGAAACAACAACAATGGCAGACGCCACCCTCATGGCAGAGGGCGACCGCAAAATCAGGGTGACAGAGAAAATTTCTCTGCCACACCCTTCCAGCATCCCTAACGGGTTGCCCAACTGCTCACCTCTGGAGGCAGTCGGGGGTAGACTTTCCCTATACTCAAAAGCCTGGCAAAAATATAACAAGGGACAAATGGGTACTATCTATCATATCTGGAGGTTACAAAATCCCCTTTCATCAACCCCCTCTAAAGTCAAAAAAGTCCATTCCAGATGTCCCACCCAATCTAAGGGATCAAGCAGTTATTCAAGTTTCAAAACTGCTAGAAAAAAGAGCCATTCAGGAAGTCCCCTCAGACCAACTAGGATCCGGAACTTACTCAAGATTCTTTTTAGTACCAAAAAAGACAGGGGACTGGAGACCAATACTGAATCTCAGCAGATTGAACAAATCTGTACAAAAAGAAAAGTTCCGGAAGGTAACACTGCAGTCCATTCTCCCCTTTCTGGGTCAGGACAACTGGATGTGCTCCATAGATCTTCAGGATGCGTACTACCATATCAAAATGGACAGACGCTCCAGGAGATTTCTTCGCTTCCAGGTAGGGGCCAGTCATGATCAGTTCAGAGCTCTGCCCTTTGGTGTCACCACAGCCCCCAGGGTGTTCACCAAATGTATAGCAGTAGTCACGGCTCACCTGAGACATCAAGGATTCCAGGTGTTTCCCTATCTAGACGACTGGCTCCTAACTGCTACCACCAGGCATCAACTCTTAGAGGCACGGGATTATACAATATCAACCTGCACCCAACTAGGTATTACAGTAAATTTAGAAAAATCTGTCTTGTTGCCCTGTCAGTCTGTTACATATATAGGAGCAATATTAAACACAAAACAGATGTTTGCAAGGTTACTTGAGGAAAGAGTTTTCTCTATTTGCCAACAAGTGTCATTTCTAATGCAGAGCAGAAAGGTCCAAGTCAGACATGTCCTGCAAGTTCTAGGTTCCATGGCAGCTGCCATTCTTCTTGTACCATTAGCGCGTTACCACATGAAAGTCCTTCAGTGGCTTCTCTTCACGCAGTGGTCCTTCAAGGAACTACCCATTTCTCACATGATCCTGATTACAGAAACATGCAAAAGATACCTCTCTTGGTGGATGGTCCCCGTACTGGTGACTCAGGGCAGACCTTTCATTCGACCGCCTCCGGTAGCCACAGTGACCACGGACACCTCCCTGATAGGGTGGGGGGGGCATTATCTAGGCAGGACAGTCCAAGGCATGTGGCAACCTCACGAGTACCATCTGCATATCAATGTCGTAGAGATGAGAGCGGTGCTCCTAGCGTTGCAAGCTCTTCAAGACTCTCTTTCTTCTGGAACTATTGCGATCCAAACAGACAACATGTCAGTTGTGTGGTACATCAACAAGCAGGGTGGGACCAGGTCCTACCCCTTGTGTCGAGAAGCCCTCAGGCTATGGCAATGGGCGATTTCCTCCCAACGTTTTCTGACAGCAACGCACATCCCTGGGAAATCCAGCATAATAGCAGACAGGCTCAACAGGGCTATCCTCATGCCTCACGAGTGGTCTCTGAATCAGGAAGTTGCAGACCGTATCTTCCACAAATAGGGCCAGCCTAGCTGCAATCTATTTGCCACCCCCCTCAACAACAAATGCAGCAGCTATTTCTCCCTGCTTCCTCCTCCAGGTCAAACTCCCAGGGACACTCTAGTCCATGATTGGCCTCAGGGACTCCTTTATGCATTTCCCCCTTTTCCCCTAATTCCAAGACTCATACAGAAAGCAAAATCGTTGGGTTGCAAAATGATCCTCATTGCCCCCTATTGGCCTCGACGGATATGGTTTCTGTTCCTGCACCTTCACCTTCTAGACCAGCCTTGGGTTCTGGACCCATTGCCAGATCTGTTGATTCATCAGTCAGGCGGGTTACACCAATCCCTTCATACTCTCAAGCTCACAACCTGGTTTCTCCACTTCTTACCTTAACTAGGCTTCCAAGTATCTTCCCAGCAGTTAGCGATATTGTTGTATCTTCCCACAAGTCAACTACGAGAAAGACTTATGCTAGCAAATGGAAAAGATTTTCTTACTGAGCAGAATCTAGAAACCTAGACCCCTTTTCAGCCCCAGTCCATCAAATTCTAGAATTTCTAGCAGAGCTTTTTAAGTCGGGTGCGGCTACTGCTACCATCAGGGTACAACTGGCAGCCATATTTAATTTTCATATTGGAATTCTTAATTCTAGCATAATGTCTCATAATCTCTGCAAAGCCTTTATCAGAGGAACATCTCTTCTTAGACCCCCCAGTGAGGGATCTACCTCCTCCTTGAGATCTCAGTTTAGTTTTGACTTCTTTGATTCTGCCTCCCTTTGAACCAGCAGGTTCATGTCCCTTAAAATTTCTTTCTTGGAAAACACTTTTTCTGTTTGCCGTTACCTCAGCTAGATGTGTTTCAGAACTCCAAGCACTCTGTGTTCGTCCTCCATATATGGTGTTTCACAAACATAGAGTTTCTCTGAGAACCAACCCATCCTTCAAACCAAAAGTCTATTCAGAAAACAATTTAAATCAATCCATCAGTCTCCCCGTCTTCTTTCCCAATTATAGCAACAAGGCAGAATATGGTCTTCACCAACTGGATGTGCACAGACAATTACGTTTTTACCTCCATAGGACCAAAGAGCTAAGAAAGCCAGACCAATTATTTCTCTCCTATGCTCACAATAAGCAATGTCTTCCAGTTTCTAA
This sequence comes from Protopterus annectens, assembly GCF_019279795.1. Classification (NCBI taxonomy): domain Eukaryota; kingdom Metazoa; phylum Chordata; order Ceratodontiformes; family Protopteridae; genus Protopterus; species Protopterus annectens. The sequence continues at coordinate 478,087,394 of NC_056745.1, read as the reverse complement.
GGTGACCTTATCCAAATGGTTATCTGACACCATTACTTTTATTTATCAGTTAAGGCATAAACATCTACCAGCAAAACCGAAAGGTTATTCTACTAGAGCACTGGCCATGTCTGTAGCCTTTCAGTCTAACTTGCCCATAGACTCAATTTGTGCAGCTGCCACTTGGACAAACCCTCATACCTTTATCTCTCATTACAAAGTGGATGTGGTCTCCTGGAGTAGGGCTTCCTTTGGTTCCACTGTTCTGAAGAGTCTGTTCCAATGAGCCACCCGGGGTCTTTAGGTGCTCGGGACGCTGTCCCAAACAGCAAGAATGAAAGCAAGATGGGACAACTTAACATAAAGAAGTTATGTACCTACCATAACGTTCCATGTTAGTTGTCCTTCATCTCGCCTTCCTTCTTGTGTCCCCCCTCCTTCCCCCTTCCTGGAGAATTGAGAGGATTTCACTATGGTTTCACTGGCTGATTTCTTTTTTCTTGGTTCACATGCCAGATAATTTTATGACAGTTTACTCTGATCTGTTATTTTGGTAAATCAGTTTTAGGTTACTGGTTACTTTGTATGTCTAGTGTGAGCGATCACAAATGAGATCTGGGTAGCTGACGCTGGGCATTCTGGGATAAGGGTTAACCTCGAGCCAGTAAATAGCTCTCGAGCTATAGAAGTAGGCCGAGTCGGAGCCGAGGATTGGCTCCGAACCCAAACAGCAAGAAGGAAGGCGAGATGAAGGACAACTAACATGGAACGTTATGGTAGGTACATAACTTCTTTTTTCAATCTATTGGCAAAAATAGAAGTGTGTATTTTGAGATCTAATAGATCTGCAATTACTGATTTTGCAGAATGTTTCCATTGACACTTGTATAGTTAAAGACCTGAAGTAAAATATTTAGCAGGGGATGTAAAACCAACTGGGCCTGGTGCAGATCCATTCTTTAGGCTCTTAATAACTTGTTTTATTTCTAATGTTTGAATGGGTTCAGAGAGCATTTCTTTATATTGTGGGGGTTTATGGGTAAATTTTAATTGATGTAGGCATGTGTTTAACTCTTATGTATAAATGTAGTCGGTGCAGATTCATATAAATTCCAGTAAAAATCTTCAAATATAGACATCGTTTCAGAGATAGAATGGTAGAAGGTAATTCCCTCTTGTATTTCCTGTATAAAAGGAGTAGTTTTTTTTTTTTTTATTGTTTAAAATTAGTTTGGCATGGAGTTTGAGGGCGTATGTGACCATTTTGAATATCTGGCTAAAGTATAGATGTTAAGTTGTCAATCTCGCCTTCATTCTTGCTGGATGGGTTCGGAGCTGACCTCGGCTCCGACTCGGCCACTCTAAAGCTCGAGAGTTGGTTCCACCGGCTCGAGGCTCCCCTTATATCCCACAATGCTAGGCGGTATTACCTCAGATCTCGTTTGCCGCTACAGCGATCGAGGTGTGTTGTTTCTACCGGCTTTAGGTCAGTTCATTAGATCAGTCTAATAGTAGTTAATTTAAACCCCTTTAACTTACTTTTTTTCTCATTATTCCCTTAGTTTAGTGGATTTTGATCCTTTTCTACCCTTTTATCCACCCTTTTTACCCCAAGAACTTATAAGTTCTTTCCTTAGGCCTTCGGCCCTTCCATCCCTAATAGTGGAGTGTATGTGCTTTTTGTAGGGATATATAAAAACTAAACTAACTAAACTTATTAGTTTTAACTTAGTTTAAACTTTACTTACTGATAGTGTAATCGGTGTGTTTGTGTTTTTGTGTGGTGGTTACACATTTCTGTTCCTTGAAAATGTCCAAGGATTCAAAGGTCTCAGGCTTCAAGAAGTGTGACTCGTGCTGTCAGAAAATGTCTCTGACAGACGGTCACACTTCTTGTTTACTGCCTGGGACCTTTACACCTGCAGGACTCTTGTGCTGTATGCCATGGCTTTAGCCCTAGAGTCCTGCAGGAAAGAAAAAATAAACTTATATTAAGAGGTTTGCTTAAGCCTGAGGGTTCCCTTACTGTTACTTCGGGCAAACCCTCTAAGGCTTCTAGGTCCTCGACTCCAGCTTCTGAGTCGAGGCCTAAGGCTTCTAAACCTCCTGCTACATCGGTTCCGGCTGGAGCCGATGAGTCTCAGACTGCAGCTTCTGTGGTTTCCTCGGCTCCGGCTGGAGCCGAGGCATTGGAAATTCCTGTGTCTGCTCCGATCAGACCATCGGAGCCGACATCTAGAAAGAGGTCTAGGTCACTGTCCCTTGGCTCCGTTCATTCGGCTCCAGCATCTCCCTTGCTGTCTGAACGGAGCCATAGATCTCACTCCTCTAGGTCATCGAGGCTTTCGGACCATGACCTTCAGAGGGTAGTGAGTCGACTTCTTAAGTCCGAGGCACTGGCCCAAATGCTTCAGAGCCCGACTCATCAGTCGATGCTTGACCCTGTTCCTCAAAATGTTCCTCCTCCGACTCTTTTGAGCTCGGAGCCGGGGCGTTTCGGAACCGAGACTGTGGTAGCGTCGGAGCCGATACAAATGTCTTCGGCTCCGTCGTCGGCTCCGATTTCTTCCTTGGAAGAATCTCGGCGCCGGACTTCCCTCGTCGGCTCGAGGGTGAGTGGCATCGGACCCTTGTCCGACCCGCTCTCCCTCTCGGTGCCTCGGCGCTGGTGAGTTCGGCTCCGACATCGACCTCGAGCCATCACTGTCGGTGCCGAGGGGTTCTCAGCTCCTCGGGCGGGGATCTCTGGCTCTGCCTGACAGGGGTGCGTTCGAGGTCATGCGGAGTGTGTTGGAACCTGGTTCAACTCCACAGTCGGCTCCGTCAGCCCCTCCCTCTATGTGCCTCAGGTTATGTCTACTCACTCCCTCATCCCAGACCGCAGAGAGCCAGCTCCTCAAGAATCCCCTGTGGGGATCTCATCCTCTTCGAGGCCTCTCCTGAATTGGCAGGAGCCCCTAGGAAGAGAAAGTGTAAGAGGAAACACATAGACTCACCTGAGTCTGTCACCTCTGACACAGATTTAGAGGATTCGAGGGTTCCCCGTTCCCCTTCTGAAGATGTGTCCTTTGCAGACATTCTAGAAATCCTGAAACAGAGGGGAAATTGGCCAGCCCTCAACCCTTCGGAGGATGAATCTGTGTATCTTGAGGCGTTTGGCTCTCGCCCTTCCACCTCCTGGGTGTTCATCCCCTTTGACCCCCTCATGCAGGTGGTAGCAAAAAAGGCTTGGACGGCTCCTGATTCAGTGGACCCCACCCCCAGGAGACCTTCAAAGTTTATCACGGCACCAGCAGATAAACAATTTCTGACCAAGGGAGTTTCTGTGGATGCTATGGTGGTAGCTGCTGCCACTAAGAAGGAACTAGCTGATCCTTCGGTGCCTGTCCATCCTCCTAACAAGGAATCTAGGTCTATGGACAGGTACGGGAAGCGGATGTTTTCGTCAGCGACCTTTGCTATGCGTTCGCTGAACTACCTATGCCATTTCACTCGTCTTCAAAGAGATTTGATCAAGGAAGCGAGTGACATGTTGAAGGATCCTACAGCTGCGGGTTTTCAGGACAAGATGAACACTCAGGAATTATATAGCTAACTCCTCCATGCGCCTCCTTTCATATGCGGCTGATGGAGCGAGCAGAGCCGCAGGGACAGGTGTGGCCTTACGCCGGCATGCCTGGATGTGGCTATGCAACTTTGCGGACCCCTTTAAAACGTCTTTCACTAATTCCTCGTTTGATGGATCATCTCTCTTTGGTCCTCAAGTGAAAGAAACCTTGACTAGGTGCGAGACGGATGGCAAGACTATTTCTGCCGTCGGAGTCCATTTTTCTACTCCTTCTAGGCCTTACCCCAAAGGCCAGAAAAGTGGGAAAATGTGGTTCCGTAAACAATCTCAAGGGACTTTGCCTGACGACAGAGTCGGTTCTCCGCCAGAGGCAGAGGGGGGAACAATAATGGTAGACGTCGCCCTAGAGGCAGGGGGGGTCCGCAAAACCAGGGCAATCGAGAAACCTTCTCCGATAAGCCTTTTCAGCATCCCTGAGGTGTTGCCCGACTGTCCACCTTCGGGGGCAGTCGGGGAAGATTGTCACTGTACCCAGAAGCCTGGCTATCCCTAACTCAAGACAAATGGGTACAGTCCATCATTTCGAAGGCTATTCCATTCCGTTCTTCGTTCCAAATCAATCAAAAAAATCCCTTCCAGGTGTTCCACCCGCTCAAAGGGATCAAGCAGCGTTGGAAATTTCAAAGTTGCTTGCAAAAAGAGCCATTCAGCCAGTACCAGCAGACCAGCAAGGACCCGGAATCTACTCCAAATTCTTTTTGGTTCCAAAGAAAACAGGGGACTGGAGACCCATTTTGGATCTCAGTATCTTGAACAAGTCGGTCAAGAAAACAAGATTTCGGATGGTCACGCTACAATCCATTCTTCCCCTTTTGGGAAAGGAAAACTGGATGTGCTCTATAGACCTCCAGGATGCGTACTATCATATAAAAATGAACAGACGCTCCAGGAGATTTCTCCGCTTCAGGCTGGGAACCAGTCACTTTCAATTCAGAGCCCTGCCCTTTGGTCTCACCACTGCCCCGGTGTTTACCAAATGCATGGCAGTGGTAGCTTCTCACCTGAGACGTCAAGGATTCCAGGTGTTTCCATATTTGGACGACTGGCCCCTCACAGCTCCTACCAAGCATCTTCTGTTAATGGCCAGAGACTACACCTTTCGCATTTGTCAAAAGTTAGGCATCTCAATAAATTGCGAAAAGTCTGTTTTGTCACCTTGTCGTGCTATTACCTTCATAGGCGCAAATCTAGACACAGTCAACATGTCTGCAAGACTAACAGACCAAAGAATAGCAGACATACGCAAACTGGTCTCCTTTCTCTTCCACAGCAACAGAGTCAAAGTAAGGTTAGTTCTGAAAGTACTAGGGATTATGGCGGCTGCTATCCCTCTACTTCTATTAGCCAGATTCCATATGAGAATCCTTCAATGGATGCTCTTCACACAATGGTCGTACCAGGAACTTCCGATGTCCCACACCATTATGATTACGCAAGCATGCAAGAATCATCTTCTTTGGTGGATTTCTTCCCCTCAGCTCTTCCTGGGAAGACCCTTTGTTCCTCCCCCTCCGGTTGCTACTCTGACAACGGACGCCTCCCTGATCGGGTGGGGGGGGCATTATCAGGGCAGAACAGTCCAGGGCATATGGCAACCAGACGAATGCCACTTGCATATAAATGTTCTAGAAATGAGAGCAGTGTTTTTAGCGTTGCAAGCCCTTCAAGACTCTCTTCCCATGGGAGCGATAGCAATCCAGACGGACAATATGTCTGTAGTGTGGTATATCAACAAACAAGGCGGAACCAGGTCCTATCCCCTATGTCGAGAAGCACTCAGACTGTGGCAATGGGCGATTTCTTCTCAGCGGTTTCTGATAGCAGCATATCCCGGGAAGTCCAATCTAATCGGACAAATTGAGCAGAGCTATACTCATGCCTCACGAGTGGTCTCTGAAAGATTCTATTCTGGAGAAAATTTTTCTCAAGTGGGGTCAGCCTTGCTGCGACCTTTTTGCTACTCCCCAAAACAGCAAGTGCAGAGATTATTTCACCCTATTCCCGTTACCAGGCCAGCCCAGCAGAGACGCTCTAGTCCAGGTTTGGCCCGGGGACTTCTGTATGCATTTCCTCCCTTCCCACTAATCTCTCAAGTGATACAGAAAGCTATCGCTCAGAAGGCCTCTTTGATCCTCATTGCTCCTTACTGGCCTCGACAGGTTTGGTTCCCCTTTCTACATCATTTTCTGTTGGAGCAACCTTGGCATCTGGACCTAGTTCCAGATCTTTTGATCCATCAATCGGGTCAATTACATCGCTCCCTCCCCTCTCTGAACCTCACTGCTTGGTTCCTCCAATTCCAACCTTAGCCAGGCTTCCTCAAATATCTCACTCTGTTCGAGATATTTTGATAGCTTCCCATAAATCTTCCACTCGGAAGATTTATCTTAGTAAGTGGAAACGTTTTGCCTATTGGGCTCAAGGAAGGGACATAGATCCTTTCACTGCTTCCATCCAAATAGTCCTTGAGTTTCTAGCTGAACTCTTCCATGCAGGTTCATCTCCTTCTACTCTTAAAGTTCAATTGGCAGCTATTTCTAACTTTCATGTGGGCATCTCAGATTCTGCCATCATGTCTCACAAGCTTTGCAAAGCTTTTTTGAAGGGAGTTTTTCTTCTCAGACCTCCTATAAGAAATCCTCCTCCTTCTTGGGACCTTAATTTAGTTCTCACATCTTTGATTCTTCCCCCGTTCGAACCTGCAGCTTCCTGTTCATTGAAATTGCTATCCTGGAAGACTCTCTTTCTGGTAGCCATTACTTCAGCTAGAAGGGTCTCAGAACTTCATGCACTCAGCCCACCGTATCTATTGTTTCATAAAGACAGAGTGTCCTTACGAACCAATCCATCCTTCTTACCTAAAGTGGCCTCTGTGTCTAACCTAAATCAAAGCATTGACCTCCCTGTGTTTTTTCCTAACTTTTCTAACAGGTCTGAACAAAAATTGCATTGGCTAGATGTTCATCGTCAGTTAAGGTATTATTTGGATAGAACCAAACAGATCAGGAAAACTGACCAATTGTTTGTCTCTTATGCAGAAGGCAGAAAGGGACTTCCAGTTTCGAAGGTTTCACTCTCCAGATGGCTAACATCTCTGATTTCCTTTGCTTATGAAATTAGACACCAAAAGCTGCCTAACAAACCTAAGGCTCACTCCACCAGAGCTTTGGCTACTTCTATAGCCTTCCAAGACAGGCTGCCTATTGACACCATTTGTGCAGCGGCTACTTGGGCTACTCCTCACACTTTCATTTCTCATTACAAGTTGGATTTAGCTTCTAGACATAGAGCTAACTTTGGTTCCACTGTTCTCAAGAGTCTGTTCCGATAGGCCACCGGGACAAGGTGCTAGGGACGGTCCCATCCAGCAAGAATGAAGGTGAGATTGACAACTTAACATATAGAAGGTATGTTCTTACCATAACGTTCCATGTTAGTTGTCTTCTTCTCGCCTTCTTTCTTGCGTCCCACCCTCCTTCCCCCTAGCCTGGACAGACCTAGAGGAGTTTGATTGTGACCTCTCTTTCTACCACCTCTATTGTAGATAGGTATATGCTATTCTGTGCATATATTCCTTCTTCAGGTTTTCAGGTCACCTTCTTCCCTTCCTTTTATAGAGGTGGGTTTTTCCCTTTCCAGTGGTTCTGGAGTTATTTTTGGCTGGGCATAGCTTACAAACGAGATCTGAGGTAATACCGCCTAGCATTGTGGGATATAAGGGGAGCCTCGAGCCGGTGGAACCAACTCTCGAGCTTTTAGAGTGGCCGAGTCGGAGCCGAGGTCGGCTCTGAACCCATCCAGCAAGAAAGAAGGCGAGAAGAAGACAACTAACATGGAACGTTATGGTAAGAACATAACTTCTATTTTTCATACCAAGTTAGTTGTGAGGAATAGAGAAGGATGAGATCCTTGTTGAGCTTTTTTTATTTGGAGTTTAGTTCCAGGGTCGAAATGTTGGGCTAAGCTTTTTTCCAGAAGCTGTAATTTAAGTTTGATGCACGTTTCTTTTGTTTTTTTTTTTTTTTTTTAAATAAGTGGCTTTACTAATTAAAAGGCCACATAATTGAGCTTTAAATGCAGCCCATAGTGGATAAGTTATTAATAGAATCACTGCGAAAGATTTTTACCTCTTGTACTAATTCAAGTTTGTATAATAAAAGGGAGTTCCAGTTATTTAAAGAGGATGGGGTTTTTGTAGATACAGAAAGGTTTACTGTAATCTGGATTTTAGTATGGTCCCTGTGGTATGGATTTCTGTTAAGCATTTATAGTTACATTTCTGAGTAGAATAGAATAGATGATATAAGAAAAAAAGTCAGTATGATTTACTACAGGCTGAGCAGAAAATGAACTTCTTGTCCGAGGGAGCAGCACATCTTATTAGACTGGCAAGCTGAAAACACATCTTATTAGACTGCAAGCTGAAATTCAGTTTGGAGATCTAAAATGCTTGTAAAATATTAGGGTTAGTATTTAGGTATGAACTAGATGTATTTGATTTTGGGTCATTTACTGTGTTCTATTCTCCCCCTCTAACACATAAGTGATCTTTGAATTTTCTAAGAATGCTTGTAATTTGAGACTTAAAGGTGTAGCTGTTGAGTGAAAAAAACAAAAAGTTTAAAAAAGAGTTTAGAAAGGTTTAGAAAAATAGTTATTTCTAAATCTAATATAGCACTATCTACCAAATGAGTCATAGTTGGAGTCAGTAATGGTACCTGGTAAAGAATTCTTGACTAAAATTGAAACTCCAGATTTTCCGAAGCTAGTTCCAGTAAACACAGTGTCCACATTTTATGCAGTAAGACATTCTGATTCTATAGTGGGTAGGATTCCTGAAAAAAGACATTAACAGCAGATTTTTGGTTGTTTTTTTTTTAATATATTTATTTATTTATTTATTTATTTATTTTTACAAATGTGAAAAAGGATAACATTTGGGAGTTTGAATATATCCATTAGATAGCCTCAAACTTTAAAGGAAAATACTTGACTGATGATTGAAATAGCAAGGTCATATGCTATGTATGTAAGGGTTGCAGTGATCCGTATATCTGGCTGGCTTGATTTCATGCAGTTATTATCTCGTATAGAGTACAGTGAAATAAACTGGGACTAGTTCTTCTCAAATTACCTATAGGCCTAACCCTATTACTCCTGAAATGAAAAGAAAGAAAACAAAATCACAAGATAAAATATGAATATTTTGAAAGTTGTAAAAACAATACTCATCTCTGAGAGAAGTATTATCTAGGTGACATATTTTAAAAACTGTTACCATTCAAAGTTCATAAGACGTCAACCCCCAGGAAATGCTTAACTAGTATACACATATCACGCCATAAATAACTCTAGTAGCTTCAAGACAAATTCATAAATAAGTTTTTTCAAACATACTGATCCTTAGTCATAGAACGTTTTTGTTAAGTAGAATTCTGATATGGATTCAGTTGCCTTTTAAATGAAATGGGTCATAGTTCACCAAATCTGTGAATGAAAAGGTGATTAGACTTTCCTTTTTAGAAGTAGAAAATCAAGAAAAAGCTACTGTTAATTAAGTTGAATTAAATGTTTATTCTCCAGTTAACTCGAAACAAGAAATAGTGGCAGCTGTTCTCCACTTGAGACAAAGTATGCAAGAAGGAAATTGAGAAGTTAAATCGGGTCAAATGTTGTGAGTTCTTCCTGTGTTGCTAAATAATCCATACTTCAGCATGGTACTCTTTTTTTTAATTATGCCTGCCCAGGTTTTTTTTTTAATTATGCCTGGATATGTATCAATGTATACATATTTTTACTTCAAGCTATGTCCTTTCAAGGCTCAGACTCCCCCCTCTTAGTTAGCATGAAAGCTCTGAAGAGATTATGCTCAAACCAGTGTTTTTAGGCAAATCCGCTCAACGGTTTGAGTGTATGGAGGGTGCTTTGAAGTTTTGTAAGCTGGTCGACTGTTAATATCCTTGGTAGAATATAACCCATACAGCTAAGGCTACAGCAGCAGTGATCATTCAAACATCTACTGTTATGGTAAGTTTACTTACACAACTGTACTTATTGTTTTATTTTTCTGTAAATAGCTGATAGCAATTTGACGTGCATCTTTGTTTACTTTTAGGCATTTTGTATGGCACAATGACTTTAGAACTTGGAGGAGCAGTAACAATTGCTTGTGAGAAAACTGGTTACATCGCTGAGATTGACTTCCGTCTAAAGGTTAGTATAAATTTAAGAAAGAAAAAGGGTAGAAATGTTGAATCATTTATAAAACCTTTTGTTATTTAGAAACTTAAACAGGAAATTGTGTCCTACTATCACTTTCCAGGAAGTGACAGAATTAGTGGATGTTTCAGTATCCTACGGGATTAACTGATAAACTACAAATTATTTGCCCTGCTTCAGATTTTTTGCATTGTTAAATCCCAGTGTACTGCCTTCAATGACTAATAGTGAAGTTTCACATGATGTGTAAATCTGACCCTACCCCCATGTAACAGATTTAGTAGAGCTTGCCCAGTTTGTGTACATAAAATGTGAAGTTGCAGTAAGTCGTCCAGTTATCTAGATTGCATATGATATTCTGAGGTTTCTCTTTCCTCAGACAGCCCTTCGTTTAGGTTAATATTGTAATTTGAAAGAATCATGTTCTGCAGTAATTTCCAGCTTGCAGATTAGTACGATGAGTGATTACATCTTTATTTCCGTTATGTGCAACATATCCTTATTCAGTCTGTCTCAGAGTTATTTGTATGCAAAATATAAGGGCTAAAAACTGTAGTGGGAATGTATCGCTAGGCTTCTTATTTTCTGCAGTTGTAGAGTCACACAGATCAGTAACCTAGTACGTACCTTTGAAACTGTTTGCAACTAACTTCCCTGTTGTGGATCTAGTGGTCTATCACAACTACTGTTTTTCAAGGTAACTGTCAGTTCTGTTTGGATCATATTTTCTTTCTAAACCTACAAACTGAATATTTACCTCCCGGAAACCCCAATCACGGTCCTCCTTTCACTAGCGGTCGGGAATACAATGAATTAAAATTAAGAGGAAGCCTGCCAACAACTTTCTTGCTGAACCTACAAACTAAATATTTACCACCCAGAAACCACAATTACAGTCCTCCTTTCACTAGCGGTTGGGAATACAGTGAATTAAAATTAAGAGGAAGCCTGCCAACAACATGTAGCTCCCTTGCTATTCTCTGTCTTCAGTATAAGGGAATACTTGCATACCCAACCTCACAGTTATATGGCTTAGTGTAAGAAATACCGTTTTGTAAAGCACATCGCCTGGGTCGGCAGCTGTAGCTACTTCTCTTCCTTTACCTCTGCACACTCCTCTTGTACCAGGTCTTAACCGTGTATTTTTCTATCATACCAACAGCTTTATGTTTCCCTCTCCACTTGCTTATTACTGTTACATTATCAAAACGTGTCTACCTTATCCCACAACTGTTTGATACAGTACCAGCGTATGCACAGAACAGAACTGTTAAACTAATTTTTCCCTTCCTAAAAATCAGGCACAAGCAGTGATTGCAGCACTGACTGTTATTGGCTGTAAAGGCTAAATTGTGCTGTGGTGTACTGCAACCAACCTGATTAGTGTAGAATAGCTGATTGCTTCTTCCTGCTGCCACAAACTGACTTGGCTCTGCCCGCTCCATTCACCCTCACTGCACTCGGGTACAGTCCACTCCCCTACCATACCGCCGTATCCCACCCACACCCCATATCCTGCCCTTTATACTTATTAAACAATGCCCCCACGCGCAACTATCCAGTCAGGTCTCTACGCCCCTGTCATACCTACCACTGTTATCACACACTAATACCTCAGCCCTCAACTTCCCACCACCTCCATACATCTCATCTACATCAAAAGTACCCATCAGTACCTCAACCAGGGTAACACTGTAACACATTCTGTCTGCCCTCCTTCTCAATTACCTATCTTAAGACGACAACCGTCTCCTCTACAAATCAGAAAATGCCACCCCTTTATGGCTTGCTTGTCATAACCCTCTTCATTGCTGCACATATTACCTCTTCCCATCAGAGCATTAACCCCATATCACTTAGTCAAGCCCTCACTTATCCAATCCCGCCTACAAGTCATCCACCCTAATCATCACTCCATCTATATATATATATATATATATATATATATATATATATATATATATATATATATATATATATATATATATATATAATTCCACTAACATATATATATATATATATATATATATATATATATATATATATATATAATTCCACTAACATAGATATGGCCACATTCAAAGTCCCTAAGTACCAATGCAAAGTCCACATCTCCCTACAATATGACAAATTTGCATCTAAATATCTGTTGGCTATGATTCGTATAACATCACAACTTGTACTCTGTGGTGACATCCACCCAAACCCTGGCCCCAAAAACAGTCCTAACACCCAACTACCAATACATAGAATAAACTCCCATAGAAAACCAACTGACCTCCTAATTCTTAATATTAACATAAGAAGTATACTTAGCAAGACAGCAAAACTAGATGCTACCCTGTCACTATACTCCCCTGATATAGTTCTCCTCACAGAGACCTGGCTCAAGCCGCAAATTAAAGATACTGAAATACTCCCTGCAGGCTATAACATACTCCAGAAAGACTGTATATCTAAGAAGAGTGGGGGTACTGTCCTACTTTTCAAAAGCAACCTTGCTATTGAATTCATAGACAACCCCCCCCCCCCAGTTTTAATAACGCAGAGACATTATTTGCCAAACTTCAACTTAACTCAAAAAAGCAGCTTAACATCATTGGTGCATATATTCCCCCTGGTAATAACATTATACAGTTGAATCTATTCTCCAATGGGCATCATATACCCTCCCTCAAGAAACAGTCATAAGTGGGTGACTTCAGTATATATAGACTGACTATCCATCAACTCACCCCTCCCCATTAACCAAGTTAACCTGCACGGCTTTACGCAGTTAATCGAGACCCCCACCAGGATAGATAAATCATCCAAAAAAAAAAAAGAGTCCACACTGGATTGGATTCTTACAAATCGTCCTTCCTTATCTCACTAAACAGGCTCCCTACCAGACACCCTTGGCATCCACCTCCACACCTTCCTACTGAGGCACCAAATTAAACCAATTAAAACAACTAACCTCCAACAGATATGTTTTACAAAGAATTTCAAAGTCCAAGATTTCACATTCACACTAACTCACTGCAACTGAAGTCCTCTCTCAAACCTCCCCCTAGATGAAGCTGTAAATTATTTTAACACTAACTTTCTTGGTATTCTTAACACCCTAGCCCCACCCAGAACAGTGAGAACAAAGTCCATTTACACCCCTTGACTCAGTAAAAGTACTTGACAACTCCTAAAACAGAGATAAGGCACGGGACGCCTGGCGTCAAAATAGAACAATCACAAGTAGGCAGAAATACCTTGAGCTAAGAAATCTAGCCAAAAAACAAGTTAGATCTGGCAAAAGACATCACTACTGTGAAATCCCATCTAAACACAAAACTAACCCGCAGAAATTCTGGGCAGCCGTCAATAAAATACTGCAACCTGGAAAAATCAGTACACCACCCCCATATATCAATACTACTATCTCTAATTCTGTCACCCAGTTTAATCAACAATCTGAAGTAGTTGACTTCATTTGATCTTCAACCTGTAGGTTTTGGATTCGAATCGGATCCAACACGCCCGCATTTTCCAGCTACTGATCCGAGCTCCAAGCTCCTCCCCTTACCCATAATGCCCCATGTCTCCTTCCTGTCTACAGATCTCTTTTGCCAGTAGTGAAGCAACACGGGTGGTCTGAGCTGTTAGCATTAGTTGGGTCTTTGTGAGTAAATGTTTTGATAATCTTTTCTCAAATTTCTTTCTTTACCTCCCGCGACAGTCGGTCAAAAAAAAAAAAAAGTTTCTTTTCCGCTCCTTTTTTCTATCGCGTGTGTGTATCGGTGCCTGTTTAGGGATTTTAGAAAATGCACAGTGTGTGATTATAAGCTTTCCTCAGCACATGGCCACACACTGTGTGTGGTGTGTCTAGGAGCAGCACACCTTCAGACCTCCTGTCCTATCTGTGTTGGGTTCAACCCTAGAGCACTGAAAGACAGGAGGGACAAACTAATTCTGAAAGGCTTACTTCCCTTCTCATGGACAGTAGTACTTTTGTCCCCCTCTGGGCGAGCAGCAGCTTCATCTTCCTCCTCCTCCTTACCTCTGGGACTCAAACTCCTGCCAAGAGGTCTGGGGAGGGAGAGAAGGCCAAGAAGGATAAGCTGCAAAAGCAGTCCCCCAACCGCTTGGTTCAGGCAGGTCCACCACCGAAAGTGAGGCCTCCAACCAGGCCTGGGTCTGTTCTGCTACGGTCTCCTAGATTCTCTCCCTGAACCGGAGGAAACACCTTTCTGGTCCACAGTTCGGGCCTCTCCTCACCGGCAATCCAGACCTGTTTTGGTGGCATCTTCTTCCCACTCCACCCGGAGCCTGAGTGAAGCAGAGATGGACAAGATGATGTGGAGATTTATCCACACCCAGATCCAGATGGGGGTCTTGCCTGCACCCTCTCCCTCTGGAGGGAGGAGCTTGCAGCCTTTCTTCTCACCTATAACTCCTTCTCCGATCCGACCTTTGGTTTCAAAGTCCTTGGATCAGAGGGCCCACTGGGTCGAGGGGTTAGCGCCGACGGTTCCATGCACCTTGATGCCGGCCGTTGCCTTGAGCATGTTGGAACCAACTTAGTCTAATCCCAGCTCTCGGAGCTATAGTCTCGGTGTCAGATCCGCGGGGGTGCTGTCAGCTCCGAGCGTTTTGGAGCGCAGTATCCCTTTTGGCATCTTGGCTCCTAAAGCTTCAGCTCTGACTCCCCTGTCTGGTCAGACAAGCACGGCCCCCACCAGTATCTCCCAGGAGGTTTTCTCCCCTTCAGCCTTTGACGTGGTGGAGAGGGTTCTCTCAGTATCGAGACCTTTGACCATCTCTTCCTTAGACTCCGTCCAGACCCCCTCGGCTTTGGGTGCGGTCCCGACAGTCTTACCATCTCAGGGACAGCCCGTGACCGTTCTGCTTCAGGAGACTCCCCCACGGGAACAACAGGAAGTTTGCAAGTCCTCTCCAGACCTACTGAAAAGGTCCCTTGCAAACAGATGTGTAAGAGGAGGCACTTGGTCTCTCCACCAGAGTCCCTCACTGACGAAACTTACTTGGTGGGGGGGGGGTTCCCCAAGGTCACCCCCCCCAAGGATGTGTCCTTTGGAGACATCATGGAACTCCTCTGCCAGAGAAGGGGGGTGATCTGCCCCGAAACTGACCTCGGACGAGTCAGTGTTCCTGGAGGCATTCGGCATGGGCCCATCTACCTCTTGGGTATCCCCTACTGCAGATCCTTTAGTGGACCTTATAACTTCTAGGGCATGGAAGGAACCGGACACCATGGAGCCTATCCCTAAGCACCCTGACAAAGTGTTGAGTCCCTCATCAGACAGGACGTGCTGGAATAAGGAGTCCCCACTGGATGCTATGGTTGTGGCAGCCGCCACCAAGAAGGAGCTTACACAGGAGAGCTCCACAGTTCACTGTCCTGATCAAGAATTAAGGGCAATGGACCATTTTTGGAAGCGGGTGTATACTTCAGTGACCTTCTCGGTAAGGGCGCTAAACTACATGGCATACGTCATTTGATTACAGCGAGACTTGGCCAAGGAAGTCACTGAGTCCACCCAGGATTCTATGTCGGCAGAGGACAAAAAGACGTTCCCCGCTCGAATGGCCACTCTTAAAGCAGTTTCGAATACGTCCATGCTCCTGCACTCCCACGCTACAGAGGGGGCTGCCAGGGTGGCCGGGACAGGCTTTGCCATCAGGCCTGCCTCCGGCTTTGTCGATTCTCGGAACCCTTTAAGGCGTCATTCACAAATGTCCATTACAATGGTTCTTCCCTTTTTGAGAAATCCATTAGTGAGACACTGGTCAAGATTGAGAAGGACGGGAAGACACTGTTTGCTGTCGGGATCCACTTCTCCTCCCCTCAAAATCCTTTTCCAGGAATCAGCGAGGAATGAAAAAGATGTGGTTCCGGAAGTCTGAGGTGTTTTCCCAGGACACTCAGGACTCACCTTCCCCCAGAGGCAGAGGGGTTATGATAGATGCCGCTCTAGAGGCAGAGGGGGTCCTAGAAACTTCAGGTCCTGACAACCCTTCTCGGAGAAACCCAGGCAGCAGCCCTGAATGGTTGCCCAACTGCTCATCTCTGGAGGCATTCAGGTCGCCTGTTGCTACACCCAACGGCATGGGAGTCAGTTACAATAGATTGCTGGGTGTTGCGGATTATATCCAGAGGATATTTCATCCCATTTAAAGAACCACCATGACCGAAGAAACACCTCCCAGATGTCCCACCCGCGCAAAGGGAGGAAGCAGCACTAGAAATAAAAAAGGTGCTGAAGAAACGGGTCATTCAGCCTGCCCCCCCCCCCCCCAAGACCAATCCAGATCAGGCATTTACTCCAGGTTCTTTTTAGTGCCAAAGAAAACGGGGGACCTCAGACCTATCCTGGATCTGTCCACCTTGAACCTGTCGGTAGCCAAAACGAAATTTCGGATGATCACTCTTCTATCCATACTGCCCTATCTGCAGGCAAACGATTGGATGTGCTCGATAGACCTCCAGGATGCATACTATCACATCAAGATGAACAGGCGCTTTCGGAGATTCCTCCGCTTCTGGCTTAGGAGCCAGTCATTATCAGTTCAGAGCCTCTTCCCTTTGGTCTCACCACAGCCCCCAGGGTGTTTACCAAGGTGATGGCGGTAGTAGCGGCTCACCTGAGGCTTCAGGGTATTCAGGTCTTCCCTTACCTGGACGATTGGCTCTTTGCTGCCCCTTCCAAGCATCTACTTTGTCAGACCAGGGACTGCTTTTTTCATCTAGCAAACAAACTGGGCATCACCATCAACCAAAACAAATCTTCACTGGCCCCAGTTCAGATTCTAGACTTCATCGGGGCTTTGTTAAACACCATTTAAATGAGAGTTTTCCTAACTCCGGACAGGATACGCAGTTTAAAAATGCACATCCTCTATGTCCTTCAAGCCCAAGTTCCGACAGCAGAAGCAGTTTTAAGAGCATTGGGGTCTATGGCAGCCATGCTCAACCTGTTACAGTTAGCATGCCTTCATATGCAAATTCTTCAGTTGACTCTCGCGGTTCAGTGGTCCCTGTTAAATCTACCTTTATCTAACCCCATTCGAATCTCCTGAGTGTGCAGGGACTCTCTTCGGTGGTGGATTCAGTCCCTGGACCTGCTGAAGGGACGTCCTTTTCTTCTGTCCTTTCCCAAAACCATGGTGACCACAGATGCCTCCCAACTAGAGTGGGAGGGGCATTGCTCGGGAAGGACAGTCCGAGGCACGTGGTCTCCATCTGAGACCAATTTGCATATCAACTTCCTGAAGATGAGGGTGGTTCTTGCATTGCAGGCACTTCATGCTCATCTTCCTCTAGGAACGATCACAATTCAAACAGACAATATGTCAGTGGTGTAGTATATCAACAAACAAGGGGGAACCAGATTTTATCCCCTCTGTCGTAAAGACATGAGCGTGTGGGAATGGGTGATCTCCACCAGCTGTTTTCTGGTAACAATGCACATTCCGGGATGGTCCAGTATTCTAGCGGAGAGGCTCAGCAGATCTATCCTGATGCCTTAGGAGTGGTCTCTGAATTCTTCAGTCGTGGAACAGATCTTTAAAAAGTGGGGTCATCCTTGCGGCGATCTCTTCACATCTCCTTCCAATGCAAAATGCAGCGAGTTCTTTGCTCTGAAACCCCCTCAGGGGGAAGCCCCCAGAGACGCACTGATTCATGCTTGGCCTCCTGGACTTCTTTATACTTATGCTCCGTTACTCCTCATTTTGAAGTTTCTTCAGAAAGCTCGCAGGCTGGGGAGCACTGTGATTCTCATCACCCCATTCTGGCCTCGCCAAGTTTGGTTCCCCTCCCTATGGTCTCATCTACTAGTTCCACCATGGACATTGGATCTCAGTGTTCTTCGTGTTTCATTGTTTCAGTCAGTACATTTGGGTAATCTGCTGGCAGGTTGCTCTCAGATGGCCTGATTAACAAAGTCTTGGGTCCTGCATCGGTTGCTGTCCCTTCTTCCATGACGTCAAGGGTATAAAACATGCAGCCGACACCATTACATCAGTCTTTCTTGCCGTGCAGTGCCCGAAGCAGAAGCAGTTCGGAAGTGCCGGTCGGCCGACTCCTGAAATTTTCGTTTTCGAGGTTCAGAACCAAAGTCTTCAACTAAAAGCTAAGTACCCCACTGGGGAAACTTTTTCTTGCTCCTTACCGATGTCAGTAAAAGTTAATAATTGTATTATTTGTGGGAAGCAAATACCTCATAAGGATTTTCATTTGTACTGTATTCCTTGCCTAGGTCCTGACCACGACGTACCTTGCTGTCGGCTTTGTGCTTTTTTTAATCAGCGCACTATCAGTCGTCGGTACATTTTTGCTTCTAAATATTTCGGTTCTCGGTTTAATTATCCAAAAATTATGTCAGTTAGCCATCCGACTACCGGAATACCAAAAAAACGCAAAGAAAAAGACAGAGACAGGCCGTTGAGGTCCAAAACTGCCGACAATGATTCCCCTAAGCCAGTCGCCAGTTCGCAAGTACTCAGTGAAACGCTTTTGCAGCCCCTGATTCCCACTACTTCTGATTCGCAGGCCTCTACTGAGACCCATTCAGAGTCCGGCATGCCGTGAGATGCTTTACCTATGGAACCCACGAATATCTCTGCCTTGGATGGGTCTGGAGCCACTGTGCCGGTACCGGCTTCTGAGGGTGTATTCAGGCCTACAAACTTGCATATTAAACCAGCTCCACCTTCAGTACTAAGGCCTAAATCTCAATCTAGGTCTAAAAAAAAACGACGCTCAGGCCACATGTACAGGCCCCTATGCCTAAAAAAACAGATGATCAAAATGGCTGTAGATTTAATTACTCTCATCAGGGGTAGTCAACCCCCCCCCCCCCATCTATGAAGCCTAGGGCTGAACTAAATTATGACTCTTCTGAACAGGACTCTGTTTCCTCTGACTCTTCTAATGACGTGGATTTGTCTGTTCCTACTTGTGAGGATTCTGATGCAGAGGATTCTATTCCCTCTGCTTCTCCCCCTGAGGCTTTTTCTTTTGGGGAAACTTTACATACCTTAAGGGAGCATTTCCACTGGGAAAGTCAGGATTTTTTCTGAATCCAAAAAGAGGCTTAGGGATTTCCTCCTTCTCCCTCAGCATAGGCCTTTGGTTATACCTCCTGTACTAGACATTGTTGATGTGTTTTAGGAATCCAGTATGGCCCCTGATTCCTTGCCTCTGGCCCCTAGTAAACCAGACAGATACTACAGGGTTCCTGATTCCCACAAATTCCTTTTCAAAAACCCTGTTGCGGATCCTGAAACCATTTCTCAGTGGCCCAAGGGCATTAAGCCTTCTACTGCTAAAAATCCTACCCCTTCTGATAGAGACTCCAGGGCGCTGGATAGATGGGGTAAAAAGGTGTATACTTCTGCAACCTTGGCAATCAGAGCTTTAAACTGTCAATTCCATATGCTAAAATATCAGCAGCATATCTTGGGACTGCTTAAACAGAAAATGATGTTGATTTCTGACTGTGTGGAAAATAAAGATTTACAGGATTTATTGCATTCAGCTGAACAAGTTGGAAAACATACTTTGCAATGTGGTTTTGATTCTTTAGAGGCCTCTTGCAGGGTTGCTGTTACTGGGTCTGTGCTTAGAAGGCATGCTTGGCTTAAGGTTCAATCTCTGCCTGATCATGTTAAAGCAAAACTGTTGGATGCTCCTTTGCAACAGGACCGTCTGTTTAGCAATAAGGCTGAAGAAGTTCTAAAAAAGATGGAAGATAAAGCTAAATCTACTATGCAAACTGTGAAAGATTTCTTACAAGTACAACCTCCAAGATTTAGTAGGCACTGGCCTACTAAGAACTGGTCCTTTCCGGCTCCTTCCAGAGCCTCTGAAGCCAAACCCAGACACTCCAAAAGCACCAAGTTTCAGTCCCAAGGGACTTTCAGAACTAAGCAACGGGGTGCTTCTACTTCCAAATCTGGAAATAACAAGACATCACCCTATGGTAAACAGTCTCAATGACTTTCCTTTAAAATTACCAAGCACTTACCTCTTAGCCGCACCTTTGGGGGGAAAACTGGCTCTTCATGCAAAAAACTGGCAACTTATAACCCAGGACAAATGGGTTTTAAATATAGTGTCCCAGGGATACAGATTTCATTTTCACACGTTGCCAACTCCAAACGGGTGGCCAGATCCGTCCCCAAATCAGTGGGTAGAGGCTCAGAAACAAATACTTTCCCTCCTAAACATGGGGGCTATTCAACTAGTACCAGAAGAGGAAAAGGGACAAGGTTTCTGTTCCAGACTTTTCCTGGTACCCAGAAAAGACAAATCATGGCATTCAATTCTGGACCTGTCTACTCTAAACACCTTTCTGGACATTTTAAAATTCAAGATGCTGACTCTTCATCAGTTACTTCCTATGCTAGGCAAGGAGGCCCGGTTGGCAACTCTAGATTTAAAAGAGGCTTACCTGCATATCCCAATCAAGGAATCTTGCAGAAGATACCTATGCTTCGAAGCAGGCTACTTGCATTATCAGTTCTCTGCACTGCCCATTGGCTTGTCTATTGCGCCCAGGGTATTCACAAAGTGCCTGGCTCCAGTAATTGCATTTTGCAGGCAAAGAAATATTCAAATATATTCATACCTGGACGATTGTCTAATTCAGGCAGAAAACCAGGCCATTCTAAACCATCTGGCATTTGTAAGAGGGGTTCTAACTTGTCTAGGGTACACCATAAACGAAAAGAAATCACAACTGGTACCCTCTCAAAAAATTACATTCCTGGGTGCAAGCTTGAATACAACTGCCCAGATGGCTTTCCTTACGCCAGAAAAGCAAATTCATTTGGTGACTTACTTCAAACAGCTGGCCACAAAAACCCTGCTTATCTGCAAGACAAATACTGCAAGCCTTGGGGTTCATGGCCTCCTGCATTCTTATAATCCCATATGCAAGACTGCATATGAGGAAACGTCAGTGGTACTTAAAAAGTTTATGGAGTCAACATTGTCACAGCCTGGAAACAATGATGTCCTTCAAGGATGCATCTGCAGTCCTTACAATTGGGTTGTCCTGTCGTCAGGCAGCCCTTCGGTCGGCCGGATTCCAAAGTCTGGGTCCGGCTTCGGCTGGTGTCGCACTTCACCCGACGTCATTGCGGCAGTTTTCGGGTATAAAGGCATCAGCCGATGCCATTTTCCCCAGTCTTTCTTGCCGCGTGGCGCCCGAAGCAGAAGCTGTTCGCAAGTGCCGGTCGGTCAGATCCAGAGATTACTTCTACCGAATACTACTTCGAAGACTTCTATAAAGCTAAGTACCCCGTTGGGGACTCTTTCTTGCCTCAGCCGATGTCAGAGAAAGTTAATAACTGTTTATCTTGTGGGAAACAAATACCTCATAAAGATTTCCACTCCTATTGTATACATTGTTTAGGCCCAGACCACGACGTAGCAGCTTGTCTAGCCTGTGCTTCTTTTAACCGGCGGACGCTGAGACGCCGCCGGACTTTGCTGAACAGATTTTCAGCTCCGATTTTGCCTACATTATGCCGTCGGATCCTCCGACTACGCAAATAACTAAGAAACGCAAAGAAAAGGACCGACACTCGCGGTCCGCGGTTTCGGCTGAAACCACGGCCAAGCAATCCGCGAGTGTCTCGGTTTCGGCCGAAACCGAGCAAGCGGTTCTTTCTTCAGCCGACAACTTGCCTTCTACCGAGGCCTCTTCCATTCTGGTAGAAACGGCTTCTGAAATCCAGCCTTCTGTTGCGATTTCACAGGATTTATCAGACACCATTCCACTAGATATTTCTACTCCTGCACGTGGAGCTGCTAGGCCTCCTCCAGCTATGTCTATTAAGGCCTTTGCCAGGGCTAAAGCAGCCAAAACTTCCAAGCCATTGCCTGCCAAGCCCCCCTCTCACAGGCCCAGCACCAGCTCCCATATGCTTTCTTTGGCACAGGATCTCATCACTTTAATCCGTGGATCCCAGCCTCATCCAGACAGGGCCTCTCTCCCTCCTCCAGAAAAGAGGCCTAGAGCAGAGCCCCCTGAGCCAGTAGCCACAGATGATTCTTCTGATGATTCAGAACATTCTGATCCTCCTGAGGCTTCTTATTCTCCTTACGAAGATTCCGATGCTGAGGAGTCCATCCCTTCAGCCTCTCCTCCTGAGGAATTTTCCTTTGGGGAAACCTTGCATGCTATGAGGGAACAATTCCAGTGGCAGGGCCAGGATTTCTCAGACTCAAGAAAAGGCTTAGGACCTTTCTACACTTACCACAGCATAGGCCTTTAGCTATTCCTCCAGTTCTATCTGTTGTTGATGATGCATTTAATGATGCTTGCACTTCTCCTGATACTTTGCCTCCGGCTCCTGCTAAACCAGATAGGTACTACAGGGTCCCGGACACTCATCACCACTTATATAAGGCCCTTTTGCAGATCCAGAGACCATCTCCCAGGGCCCTAAAGCTGTAGCAGCTACTTCTTCTAAAATCCCTCCCTCTGAAAGGGATTCCAGGTCCTTAGAGAGATGGGGTAAAAAAGTTTACACCTCTGCTACTTTGTCAGCTAGAGCTTTGAATTGCCAATTCCATATGATTCAATATCAAGAGTTTATGCTTGACCAGTTGACTAAAAAGCTGTCCTCTGAAGAATCTTTAGATAAAAAGTATGTTCAAGAAATGTTACATAACATTCAGCAGGTTAGTAACCATTCTTTAAAATGTGGCTATGATGCACTGGAGGCTTCCTTTAGATCAGCCATGACGGGCACAGTTATCAGGAGGCATGCATGGTTGAAAGAACAGGCATTACCAGACCATATCAAATCTAAGCTTTTGGATGCACCTATGGACAAGGTCAATTTATTTGGTGCCCCCGCGCAACAGGTTCTCAAAAAGATGGAAGAGAAAGCAAAATCTGTGCAAACCGTAAAAGATTTCTTACAAGTTCAACCTCCAAGGTTTAGCAGGAATTGGCCCTCCAAGAATTGGTCCTTTCCGGAGTCCTTTAAGGCACAAAGAGGCAGGAATAGGCACTCTAGAGGCAGAAACCAAACCAGAGGTGCCTACAGGGGTCGCCAGTGGCAGGGTAACAACCAACGAGGCACGGACACAGCCACCACCACTACAACAACTCAATCACAGTGACTTGGCGGTGACACCGCCTACCAGGGAACAACTAGAAGCACCCTTAGGCGGAAAGCTAACCTTATTTTCAAGAAACTGGCACTGCATTACAAGAGAAAAATGGATTTTGCAAACTATAGACCAGGGTTACAGGTTCCATTTCCATACTCTACCAGGAAAGAGAGGAATGCCAAACCTACCACCTACTCAAAGGGCAGAAGCTCTAAAACAAATATCTCAATTATTAAGAATGAGAGCTGTGGAAAAGGTACCATCTATGGAGCAAGGAAGGGATTTTACTCCAGGCTCTTCCTGGTACCAAGAAAAGAAAACAAATGGAGGCCTATTCTAGATCTGTCCGCTCTAAACACATTCCTCATTGTTCCAAAATTCAAAATGCTGACTCTACAGCAGCTTCTTCCCATGCTGGGCAAGGAGTCTTGGCTGGTAACTCTAGATCTCAAGGAGGCATACCTGCACGTCCCCATAAGACCAATTTGCAGAAGATACCTCAGATTTCTTGCAGGATCAGAGCATTATCAATTCTCAGCATTGCCCTTTGGCTTATCTACTGCTCCCAGAGTGTTCACGAAATGCCTGGCATCAGTAATCGCTCATTGCAGACTTCAGGGATTCAAATCTATCCCTACCTGGACGACTGCCTGATACAAGCGGACAACAAAACAAATTAACAGAAGACTTACAAAGAGTCATCTACCTGCTTCAAGCCCTGGGATACACAGTCAATTCAAAAAAGTCAAGGCTGATTCCATCCCAAATAATAACCTTTCTGGGTGCAGAACTGGACACATCCAAACAAATGGCATTTCTAACTGCAGAAAAGAAAGAACAACTTCCTCTCTACTTTTTGGCATTAACAAAGCAGAGCCATCTAACTGCAAGAAAAGTGTTACAAGCTCTAGGCTTCATGGCATCCTGCATAATCCTGGTCCCTCATGCCAGGCTTCATATGAGAAAGCTACAGTGGTACCTAAAGAATTTGTGGTCTCAGCACAAGCACAGCCTGGAAACCGAAATTCCAATGATTCCATGCCTGAAACAAGAGTTCTTATGGTGGGCACAGGCCTGTCAATCAAACACAGGACTGCCCTTCAGCAAAAGTCATCCAAGACAAACTATCACGACAGATGCCTCAGACCTCGGTTGGGGGGCACACATGATGGACAAGTGCATTCAAGGCCTATGGACTCAAGACCAACTGCATCTGCACATAAATCTAAAAGAAATGATGGCAGTAAAATTGGCAATCCAGGCATTCAGACCTCTTCTCCACGAAGGCCAGCTGTTGATAAGGACAGACAACACCACAGTTATGTGGTACATCAACAAACAGGGAGGCACACACTCATACCCCCTATGCCGGCTGGCACTAGACCTATGGGATGTGGCTCTGGGTTACAACCTTCAGTTACAGGCTATTTATGTTCCAGGGAAGGAAAACATTCTAGCAGACATATTAAGCAGAACTATGACAGATGCCCACGAATGGATGTTGCATCCGGACATCTTCAAAGCCATCACAAGAAAATGGGGATTGCCACAAATAGACTTGTTTGCATCCCCATGCAATCACCAGTTGAAGAAATTCTGCACAAGGACTTACCACCCACTTGCTTGGAAGGTGGACTCCCTATCCTTCAGTTGGAAAAGCATGACAGCATACGCATTCCCACCACTTCCTTTGATACACAAAGTGCTTCTCAAGATCAAAGAGGAACATCCGAGGATCATTCTGAAAGCCCCAGACTGGCCAAGACAACATTGGTACCCACTACTGAGGAGCATGTCCAGGGAACAAATATGGAAACTACCACTGATCCCATTACTGCTGACACAGAACAACTACAACATTCTGCATCCAAGCCTAAAAACTCTGCAGCTAACTGCCTGGAACATTACATGACAGAAATTAGCACAAATTTATCCCAAA
This sequence comes from Protopterus annectens, assembly GCF_019279795.1. NCBI lineage: Eukaryota > Metazoa > Chordata > Ceratodontiformes > Protopteridae > Protopterus > Protopterus annectens. The sequence goes on along the minus strand of NC_056745.1, from coordinate 478,062,500 downwards.
GGGTTAAGGACAAAATCCTGGAGGCTCGTAGACCTTCAACAAGAAAGAATTATGCAGCAAAATGGAAAAGATATCTCATCTGGAGCGCTGCAAAAGGGCAAGATGTGACACTGGTGAACATAGCCAACATCCTAGACTACTTGGCTGAGCTCTACCACACAGGACTGTCCTATTCCTCCATCAAGATACATGCATCAGCTATTTCGGCACAATACAGCTTGGATCCTCCTGTCTTCTCGCATCCTCTGCTCAGACAGTTTCTGAGGGAATTAAAATGTAAAACCTCCCAGGAAACCTCCATTGCCAGCATGGGACTTGAACTTTGTGCTAGAAAAACTGACTCTGCCTCCTTTCGAGCCAGCAGCTACAGCAGACTTGCAATACTTATCCTGGAAGACTGCCTTCCTGCTGGCAATAACTTCAGCAAGAAGGGTCTCTGAACTACAAGCATTAATGGCAGTACAACCCTTCCTGATCTTCCATCAAGATAGAGTGTCCATGAGAACAAATCCTACATTTATGCCTAAGGTGGTATCCAGAGTCTCTTTAAATCAGGCTATCCACCTTCCTACATTCTTCCCCAATCCACAGAACATGGGAGAAAAGCTTTTACATACCTTGGATGTACACAGGCAATTACGCTACTACCTGGACAGGACAAAAAACAATAGAAGAACTGACCAGCTTCTGGTAGCTTATGCAACAGGAAAAGAAGGAAAACCAATTTCTAAACAGACAATCTCCAAATGGATAGGAAATTGCATTAGATTTTGTTACTCCTACCATGGAAAGAAAACTCCAGAGAACATCAGGCCTCACTCCACAAGGGCCACAGCCACTACCACAGCTTTCTTACGAGGAGTGGCTACCAAGGACATTATAGAGGCTGCTACTTGGACCTCCGTGCATACATTTGCCAAACATTATAACTTACCTCTATACTCTAGATCCCGTGCTGGCTTTGCCACTGCTGTTTTGCAAGGGATCCTGACTACACCATAATCTATTCTCATTTCCTCCTCCCTAGTTTAGCTATGGTATTCTACCCATTTGTAAGGACTGCAGATGCATCCTTGAAGGACATAGTACAGTTTTGTACCTACCATAAATGTAGATGTCCGAGAGGAATGCATCTGCAGTCAGGATTACCCTCCCTCCTTCCCTCTGATGTACTCCTAGGGTACTTACCAATCTTCAGCTAGCTTGGGGATCTATTATGGTGTATTTGTTTGTATATATGTACATACATGTTTATTTTGTGTGTTTGCTCTCTATTATTTGGAAACTTTGGCATTTATCCAAATTTAGCCTACCAAGAGGGCACCTGGCACCTGGGGCAAGAAACACTGAGGAAAATGGCGTCGGCTGATGCCTTTATACCCGAAAACTGCCGCAATGACGTTGGGTGAAGTGCGACACCAGCCGAAGCCGGACCCAGACTTTGGAATCCGGCCGACCGAAGGGCTGCCTGACGACAGGACAACCCATTTGTAAGGACTGCAGATGCATTCCTCTCGGACATCTACATTTATGGTAGGTACAAAACTGTACTATTCCTATCATACCTTGCCTGCGCCTAGAGTTCTTAAGGTGGGCACCCTGCCACCCAAACAAGGGACTGCCATTCACACCAACCCCTGCCACCCAAACCCTAACTACAGACACATCAGACTATGCATGGGGGGCTCATCTGGCAGGGAAGTTTATTCAGGGCAAATGGAACCCAAATCAAATGCACCTTCATATCAATCAAAAAGAAATGCTAGCTGTACCGAATGCTCTGACAGCCTTCAAGGACTACCTTCATCCAGGACAACTATTGGTAAAGACGGACAACACCACGGTTATGTGGTACATAAACAAGCAGGAGGTACACATTCCTACCCCCTCTACAGACTAGCCTTGGCATTGTGGAACACGGCCTTGAGCTACCAAGTACAACTACAAGCTCAGTTCCTGCCAGGAAAGCTGAATATTCTGGCAGACGAACTAAGCAGAAATCTCATGGACCCACACAAATGGAAACTGGAACCACGGATTTTCAACATGTTGACACGCATGTGAGGGAGCCCAGACATAGATCTTTTTGCCTCACCCCACAACTACCAGTTGGACAAATTTTGCACAAGAACTCCTCACAAAAAAGTGTGGAAAGTGGATGCTCTGTCCTTCAGCTGGAAAAACCTATCAGTCTATGCCTTTCCCCCTCTGCCTCTGCTCTCCAAAGTTTTACTAAAAGTCATACAGGACAAACGAGAAATAATTTTGATTGCTCCAGACTGGCCTCACCAGCACTGGTACCCACTCCTGCGTAGTCTGTCACAAATTTTTCCATGGCACCTGCCTCGGACACCTTCCTCGCTGTCTCAGCAGGAGAATAAAGTTCTGCACCCTCATCTCCAAACATTGAATCTTGCAGCTTGGCTAATCATTTAAATTCCCCCTTAGCATCCCTCAGCAAACCTGTGATGGATGTCATTTTGGAGCCAAGAAGACCTAATACTAGAAAACCTTATGCTGACAAATGGAAAAGATTCTGTGCCTGGAATCAATCTCAAGAGATGAGCACAGCAACGCCCAATTTACCTCAGATTTTACATTACTTAACGGAGATGTTTCACAAGGGCCTGTCTTTTTCTTCCATAAAAAATCCATGCCTCAGCCATTTCAGCTCATTACAACACAGAACCCTCCCCCTTCTCTCATCCTCTGCTAAAGCAGTGTCTCAGAGGGGCCAAAAACTTGAGACCACCCAGGAGAGCTCCAGACCCTGCCTGGGAACTTACTTTGTATTGGAGAAACTCATTCTACCTTCTTTCGAGCCAGCTGCTACTGCAGACTTAAAAAATTTCCTTCCTGGAAAACAGCCTTTCTTTTAGCAATCACTTCAGCTAGAAGGATATCTGAATTACAAACCCTTATGTCAGTGGAGCCTTTCATCATCTTTCATGTGGACATGGTGTCACTCAGGATCAATCCATCCTTCATGCCCAAGGTGGTATCCATTGTGGCTCTTAATCAGTCCATTCATTTGCCAACTTTCTTTCCTAATCCGCAGAACAAGGGGGAGCGGATTTTGCATTTGTTGGATGTACACAGACAGCTTAGATTCTACTTGGACAGGGCTAAATCTCGAAGAAAGTCTGAGCAACTGCTGGTAGCATTTTCTGCAGGGGCAGAGGGAAAAGCTATTTCAAAACAAACCATTTCTAAATGGATAAGCCATTGCATTCATTTCTGCTATAAGCACCATGAAAAACCTATCCCCCAGGGGATCAGATCTCATTCCACCAGGGCTGCATCTACTTCTTCAGCCTTTCTCAGAGGTGTCCCTACCAGGGATATTCTAGAAGCTGCTACCTGGAGTTCAGTTCACACTTTCACCAAGCATTATCACTTACCAGTTTTCTCTAAATCCAGAGCTAGCTTTGCCACTGCTGTTTTGCAGGGCCTTATAGTTGGTCCTAATGCTGTATAAATCCATCCTCCCAACCATAGCTTTGGGAATCTACCCAAATGTAATGACTGCAACAGTGAAACATGAAGAACATAGTACAGTTGTGTACACTTACCATAAATGTAGATGTTGAGTGTTTTCACTGTTGCAGTCCTGGTTACCCTCCCTCCAGCCCCCTGTTTTTCTCTTACTATACCTCTACTTTCTTTTACTATGCTTAAAAGCCTTTTTGGTGTATTCGCTTTTGTTTGGAGGTATATTTTTGTGTTTTTAATTACTTATATTTTGTTCCCTATTTGGGGGCACCTGACATCTGAGGCAAGAAAAACTGATGTAATGGCGTTGGCTGCATGTTTTATACCTCTGAGGACCTGATGTCATGGAAGAAGGGACAGCAACTGACGCAGGTCCCAAGACTTTGTTAATCAGGCCGACTGAAGGCAACCTGCCAGCAAATTACCCGAATGTAATGACTGCAACCGTGAATACACTCGAACATCTACATTTATGGTAAGTGTACACAACTGTTCTTTCCCGATCTTCTCATCCCTCAGGGATTCCTCATCCAGACCTGGACAGTCTGAAACTTACTGCTTGGCTGCTCCAGTTCCCATGATTGTTAGGACTCCTGGTTAATCTTCTCCAGTTAAGGCTATTTTGGTGGTGGCTCACAAGTCTTCCACCAGAAAGGTGTATCGTAGCAAATGGAAACGTTTCTCTAAATGGGCCTCACAGCATGCCGTAGATCCTTTCACAGCTCCAGTGTCTGCAGTACTAGAGTTTCTGGCAGGAATTCTTCAATGGGCCTGTTTCTCCACAGTGAAAGTTCAGTTGGCTGCTATTTTCAAATTTCATGTGGGGAAAACATGTGTTCTTTATCCTATTCAAAACTTTACAAGTCCTTCCTTAAAGGTACATTTCTACTTAGACCTCCAGTTAAGGATCCCACTCCCCCCAGGACTTTACCTTTGAGCTCCAGGCGTTAGGCTTCCCACCTTTTGAACCGGCAGCTTTGGTAGATTTGCAGTATCTGTCTTGGAAGACTGCCGTTTTGGTGGGCATTACTTCTTCCAAAAGAGTGTCGTAACTTCAAGCTCTATCCATCAAGGCTTCCCTACATGATATTTCATAAAGATAAAGTACCCTTGCGCACTAACCCTTCCTTCCTTCCCAAAGTAGCTTCAGAGGCCACTATTAACCAGACTATTAATTTACCAATGTTTTTTCAAAATTTTCAGAATAAAGGGGATTATAGATTGCATTTGTTGGATGTTCATAGGCAATTAAAATTTTACTTGCACAGGACTAAAGCCTTTTGTAAATCGGATCAATTGTTTGTTTTTTACTCAACACCTTCCTTAGGGAAACCAATTTCTAAAGTGACAGTTGCTCGTTGGATTTCCAAATGCGTTATTCAAGTGTATTTTTCTAGAGGAATTCCACCTCTGGGTCAGGTAAAAGCGCATTCTAACAGGTCTATGGCTACTTCAGTGGCTTTTTGGTCTAGAGTGTCACTGGATGATATTTGTTCTGCAGCTACATGGTCCTAATCTCATACCTTCATTTCGCATTACAAGTTTGATATTGTGTCAAGGAACAGGACATCCTTTGGCTCCGTGGTGCTCCGGAATATCCTTCCATGAGGTACCATGAGGGCCACCCAGGTATTTGGCAGCTGGGGACTCTGTCCCACAGGTTGAAGATCAAATGAAGTAAACTATTTCATGTAAAGAAGTTATGTACTCACCATAACGTTCCATCTGAGTAGTTGTACTTCATTTGTCTTCAACCATCCCCCAACCTCGTCACTTTGGTACTGACCATATAGGAATATGACTACTCCAGAAATGTTCTTGGTCAAATTGGGAATTAGGATTTTCAGGCTGCCAGTAAGGATGGGGTCTTGTTGGGTCAGGTATGTGTTAGGTGGTTAGCAGCAGACTCGATCTGAAGGGAGGAAGGAGATGAGGCATTATGGGTAAGGGGAGGAGCTTGGAGCTCTGATCAGTAGCTGGAAAATGTGGCAGTGTCGGATGCGATTCAGTTCTGAAACCCACAGGTTGAAGACAAGTGAAGTGCCACTACTCAGATGGAACGTTATGGTGAGTACATAACTTCTTTTTTCACCAATTCCAGTCTAAACCTCACTAATACCAATTCACCCACAACATACCCAAATCTTAATGACCAAACAACAGACCAAAATTGCTTCTTCCTACAATCTGTCCCCACCTACACAATTTATAAATATTTGACAAAGCTAAAGGCCACAGCCCTAGCAGCTGATCAGTTACCAGCTGAATGCCTCAAAATTGCAGCTAAAGCCACCTCATATCCCATCTACGTATTAATTGATCAATCTCTGAACAACACATCCCAGCCCTTTGGAAAATTTCTCATATTATACCACTTCACAAAGACGGAAATTCAACTGACCTATCTAACTATTGACCAATAACCATTCTATCACCCCTGGCAAAAATCTTAGAGAAATGTATTCACTCCCAGGTTCTAAACCATCTTCTAAATAATAATCTCCTGGCAAACACACAACATGGTTTTCACCCCAGTGACAGTACCACTACAGCCCTTATAAACTGTACTAACATTGTAAATCACCAATGGAACAATGGCAACCTTGTATCCACTGTCTTTCTAGATCTGTCCAGGGCTTTCGACATAGTCTCACATCCCAAACCCCTTATTGTACTCTCTAAACTCAACCTCAGCAACTTCATAGTATCATGGTTCAAGGATTGCCTATCTAACTGCCAGCTAGCCGTAAAATGGCAAAACTCTCTGTCCCCACTTTTTCTAGTAATCGTAGGTGTCCCTCAGGGATCCATCCTTGCTCCTCTCTTTTTCAACATGTTTACCAATGACCTCCACAGAGCCACCCTCCATGCCAGCCTAGTCCACTACGCCGATGACTCCACCCTAATCTGCTCTGCCCCCTCTCTCCAACTACTGCAAAAGATTACCCAAGAATCCTTTTCTGCCCTCGAAACAAGGTTAGCTGACTCGCAACTAATACTCAACCCTAAAAAACGCAGCTAATGTTATTTCATCCCACAAAAGTCATAGACCCTATTCCCCCCTTTAAAATTATCTCCTGTAACAACATCCACATCTTGCTTGTTTCGCAGACCAAACTACTAGGAGTTATAGATAACAGTATAAAATTTAACAAACACATAGCACAAACAACTAAAGTACACAAAAAACTCGGTATCCTTTACAGATGTAAAAACTACCTCACTGACAACAGTAAAGCCATCATTGCTAGAACCCATCTAATTTCTACATTACTCTATGCTTCTCCCATCCTAATTAATCTAAACAAAGGTAACTTAAACTAACCAAGTGCTGTAACAAAATTGCAAGGTTTGCCACAAACTCTGCTTTCAGACCCGTGATTGTCTAGCCCTCAGGCAATTATCATGGCTGGAATTACCAAACTTACTTACCTGTAACCAACTTATAACCACCCACCAAATCCTATACCACCCCAAAAAAAAAAGCTCTTCAAGGGCTACTAAACCACTTTACTAACAACCATGCTCTAAGATCCACCAATAAATGTCTCATTGAACTAATCAAAAGTAGGAATAGCTCTGGTGACTCCCTCTACTCCAGTGCTATTGCTAAAGTATGGAACATCCTTCTGCAGCTATCAGGATCATTGACAACAAGATCAACTTCAAAAACCATCTTCGGTCACACTTATTTAGTTCTTGGTACTGTACCTGTACAGGCCCAGGATAATCATATGCCGTAGCAATTTCTGTAAGTTAGGCTACACTCACTCTCCTCTAGCTATCTCAGATCTCCCTGCTAATTTTCCCCTCCCTCTCCTAACACAGCTCTACTTATATCCTTATCTGACTACAAAGCCCCCTACATCATCCGTTTTAGCTCAAACTCATCCCAGAAAGTACAAATCTTTTCTCCTCGTACGTTCTGTATCAGACTTCCTCAGGTTGATAGATTACACCCTGACTAACACCAGTTTTTCTCCCAAAGTCTGTACTGGCACAGCTCTGGATACTTACGCCTGCTCTGGTATCTGTTGGTAATATGTCTGATCTGGTATCTGTTGGTAATACCTACCTTTTTGGCAATGTAAACTTCTTGAAAAATTACCCCTATCCTTTCAGTTTTTCTGCTCTCTTAATTTATGCATATTGTCGTTTATCATATTGCTCATCTCAACTGCCCTACAAACATTATGTATTGTCAACAGCTATACCAACATTTCTCTATTGTTGAATGTATCTTTATTTTTTATGTAATGCTTACAAGTCTATTGTTTATGAGTTATGGAGCTTTAAGTCTATTGTTTCTGTCTTTGGAGCTTTTCTCCCCGGGCCTCCGCTGAAAATGGACTTTTAGCCCAGTCGGATTCTCCCGGTAAACAAATGTAAAATAAATAAAATAAAATAAAAATGTATTTATTTGTCTGTCCATCTGTATCTGTTGATGCTTTTTGACTGGAGAGTGAGCTGATGAATGTAGATCCTTTTCAGCCATTGTCCTGGGTATACAGAGCCAATAATAAAATACTGCAGCTTATGCTACATTGGCATATATGTTTAATGAATGTTATACGGAACTATTGTAACACATACAACAGTTCCATGGGTGACTAAGGAAAAAGTGTAAAGCAATAAGCAGCAATATAAGTAGATTTGACTTACAATGCTTTATTAGTAACAAAGTTAAAATCCAGGTAGAAATGAATGAAATATGTGTTCATATTTAAAAACAATTACAGGTGCAAAGTAACTGGGTATTACAGTGAGATGGACTGAGCACATCATTTATTTTAGTAGTATTGGATTAGCAGCAACATTGAAACTCTTCAGACAGATGTTAACTAAAATTGTGGCTGAATGTCGTGGTGCTCTGTTAATACTGAACAACAATTGCAGCTTTGTTTCCCAAACTTTCTTGGCAAAATGCTAATACTTTTTGGGTTCTATGGTCCTGTCCTGACATTCGAACAACTGCATTGTTCATCTTGGCAACAATTTTACCCAGTAATGCAACTACTCTGAAGCTCGAGCTGCTCTGCAGTCCCATAACACCTTGCTTTTCAGAGCTATCATGAGATCTCGTTGCAGCCATTGAAGCTCAACAGTGTCTCTAAGTTTGAGCATTAGGGAAATTGTTTTCTGTTTTTTTGATCAGGTAAGTGGTAAATTTTCATTTACTTCAAGAGCTTGTCGGCAATTATCTTGGATAACCTTACAGCTTCTGTAGACCTTTGCTAGAATCTTTTATTTATCTCTGTTTCTTGTTTCCTGATCTTTCCTCCCTTATACCCTCCCTATCCCTTGTCAGTGTCTGTCTTTTTCTGACCGAAGTTTGTTTTCTTGCCAGATTAATGACGTGCTTCTGTTGTAAAAACAAGATCTGATGTTGTCAATCTTCATTTCATTCTTGACAGATGGGAAGTCAATGATAAATGAAAATCGACAACGCAGATATGTTAGGGTGAGTACATAACTTCCTTATCTGATGTTGTCAATCTTCATTTTATCCTTGACAGATACGATTCCAATCTCGGAACCAACTCTGCTGTTAGTACAGCTCACGCCAGCCAAAAACTCTCAAGCTTCACCTCTACCCAGAATCCCTCTCTTTTAATTACCTCAGATTTCATTTGGCACTTTCAGAAATGGTCGCATCTAGCTACTACTCTTGAGATGTAGTGGGTTTAGGTACATTTTTCTAATTTCTTTTAAAACTTTTTTTTTCTCTTTTTGCCATTTCTTATTACACTTAGTGTATTTCTCTTAGTATCATTGCTGATACTTTTTCACTCTGCACTTCGATGTATTCCCAACTATCATTGCTGGTAGTTTCCCTCTCCTCTCTCTGTCGTAGTTTTTCTGTCACCCTGTACACACTTGTGTATACCTAAGCTATCATCGTTGATTTTTTCTCTTCCCTTTTTCCTTCTATCCTAAAATACAATAAAAAGTAGTTTGTGCATGTATGTATGTATATATATATATATATATATATATATATATATATATATATATATAAAAACATCTTGTGCTTCCAGACCCAATCAGCAGCCTGATTCTTGTAATTGGGAGACCCCCACTAAATATCCAACAAAAAGTATCACCTGCATGAAGAAAGCTCTCTTGAAAACTTGTACCCACAAATAATCCACCTGAAGTCAAACCTTCAACTGATAAGGGAGACCCCCACTAAATATCCAACAAAACGTATCACCTGCATGAAGAAATCTCTCCTGAAAACTTGTACCCACAAATAATCCACCTAAAGTCAGACCTTCAACTGATAAGGGAGACCCCCACTAAATATCCAACAGAAAGTATCACCTGCATGAAGAAATCTCACCTGAAAACTTGTACCCACAAATAATCCACCTGAAGTCAGACCTTCAACTGATAAGGTTAAAACTTGTACTTTACTGCTCTGCTATTTCCCTGTAAGCTGCTGACCTGGGTCTAAAGGCACTTGTAGTCTGCTCCCATATTAATTTGGCTCTCTCCTGTCTTTAACTTAGTCAGCCCCTGGCAGTAGTCCTAGCCTGTAATCAGTCCCTGGATATTGTATTACTTTCTACCATTTTCCTCTTCCAGCCCTGTAATTCATACACTGAACCCATAACTTGGAGTTAGATTAGCAAGCTGAGAAAAGCTCTCCAAGTATACCATTTATAATCCACACTCCGTTCATACAACAGAATACAATACAGCTATAGTGACAGAAGAAATTAAATACTGTCTAAACTTTAGCTTATAATAACACCATATACTTATCAATACCTTAAATAACAATTGGAGATAGTTAACATTTTGGAAGACTGTTGTTTGGGCACTATAACTCCTCCTACTTCTCTATTCATGCGAGGTTTCATAAACAGTTGTAGTAGTCCACCATTTTTAAACATCCGGTGCTTCCAGACCCAGTCAGCAGCCTGATTCTCGTAATTGGTATGTAATTAGAAAATAAAGCAGCATTTTAACATTGTATTGTCACTGTGTTAAGCCTTGGCCTCCTAAACATAATGGTAACTGTGAACGAGCATATTTTTAGGGTAGTTTCAGCCATTTCTGGCTGTTAATATTGTATCGGAAGTAGTTAACTTCATTTGATCAGCAACCTGTGGGTATCGGATCCGAGCCGGCAGCTTTTCTAGCAAAAGATCCGAGCTCCTCCCCTACCCATAATGCCCTGCTACCTCCCTCTAACCCTCAGATCTCATTTGCCGCGGCTTCTTGAAGCATCTGAAGAATGAGCTCCTAGCATTGGGTTTGTGAGTTGTGTAGATTATTTAACTTTTTTCCCTTAAATTCACCTTCTTCTGAGCGTATGTGACTCCCCTTCTCTCCTGTCTGGGTAGTTTATCTTTAATTCTGTAGTTAGTGTAAATTTAGATTCCCTCCCCCCTTCTGTCTGTGTGTGAAGGTGTGTGCGTGGGCCTAATCTTGTTAATATGTCCGAGGCCCCAAAAGCTATTTTTTTCAAAATGCTCCGAGTGTGGCCATAAGCTGTCCCCAGCGGATGGCCACACTCGGTGCGTTATTTGCCTGGATGTTCACCATCTTTCTTCAGGCTGCACTATCTCTGCAGCCTTCAACCTTAGGGCTTTGAGGGATAGGCGGACTAAGCTAGTCCTCGCGGGCCTTTTGCCCCCGGATTCAGCTTCGTCCTCCTCCCCCTCCGTGGCGCCAGCCGCGGCTGCCCCACAGACCGTTCCCGCTCCCGTGGCCGGGATTCAAACTCCTGCTTCGGCTCAAGAGGAAAGGGAATCAAGAAAAAAGGACAGGAAGGATAAAGAGCGGGAGAGAGACAGGCATCGTAGTCACAAGAGGCGGGCCGATTGAGCTCCCTCGGCCCCGCCATCTAAGCAGCTAGCCTTCCCTCTTAAGGTCTCCGGGTCTTCCCCCTCCAGGCTTCGATCTCCACGTTTTTCCCCGGAGGAGGAGACCCAGTCTCCTTCGAGGTCGTCCAGGCGGCCTTCCCGGCCAGCCTCGGCAGCCTCATCCAGGTCCACTCGAAGTTTATCTGACGCGGATATGGATCGGATGATGCGTCAATTTCTTCAGGCCCAGCTGCAGATGAGAGTGCTCTTGCCTCCCCCCCTCCAGGGGGGAGCTCAACCCCCTTTTTCGCCCCCATTGCTCCTCCTCCGACCCGCTACCGGGATTCGGAGCTGTCTGATCCGAGTAACTTCGGAGCCGGGGTGGTGTCGGCGCTGACAGTGTTTCCTACTTCTGCTCCGACTGTACCTTCCAGTTTGTCAGATCCCTTTTCGGATCCGAGCTCTCGGGGCCGTGAGATGAGCGTTGGATCCGGAGGGGTTTGTGTGCCTTCGGCTCCGTTGAGGTCGGATCGCACTGCCCTTTTGGATCCGATCAGGTCATCTCCGGCACCGATCTACGCGCCGGATCCGAGGGGACTGCTTTCGGATCCTAGGGAGAGCAGCTCACCCTCGGCATTCGATGTCGTGGAGAGGGTTATTTCGAGGGGTTCGAGGTCCCAGGCTCTGGCTACGGATCCACCCGCCATTCTCTCTCAGACGGGCCTATCTTCCATCATCCGGCCACAGGGACAGCCTGCGCCTACGTCCCAGATGGTTCCCATGGAGGAACAGGACATTGTTGGCGAGCCCTCCTCGGACAGCCCCCCCGAGGAGGTCCCTCACAAACATAAGTGCAAGAGGAGGCACTTGGACTCACCCGAGTCCCTCACAAAAGACACGGGCTTGGAGGAAGAGGAAGGTTCCCCCAGGTCACCCCCCGAAGACATCTCCTTTGGAGACATTATGGAAATGCTTCATATTAGAGGGGGGTGGTCAGGCCAAAAGCCTTCCTCGGATGAGTCTGTCTTTCTGGAGGCGTTCGCAGGCCCATCTACCTCTTGGGTGTCCCCTCCTGCCGATCCCCTGGTGGACCTCATAACTACCAGGGCATGGAAGGAGCCGGACACTGTGGAGCCAATACCCAAGATACCGGATAGGATTCACAGCCCCCCCCCCCACAGACAGGACAGTTTGGAGCAAGGGTGCCCCTGTAGATGCCATGGTGGTAGCAGCTGCCACCAAGAAGGAATTAGCACAGGAAAGTTCCTCGGTACATCCTCCAGACAAGGAGTCTCGGGCGATGGACTGCCTCGGAAAGCGGATGTTCGCTTCAGCAACCTTCTCTTTAAGGTCACTGAACTATATGGCACACGTGATTCGACTACAGCGAGACCTAATCAAAGAGTATGCTGGGTCACCCCCAGAGTCCATGTCGGCCAAGGACAAACGGACCTTCTCGGCACAAATGACCACTCAAGTCTATTACGAATACCTCTATGCGGCTTCTTTCCCATACCACGGAAGGAGCGGCTAGAGCCAGCGGAACAGGCATTGTCTTACGACGGCAAGCCTGGCTCCATCTGTGCGACTTTGCGGAACCCTTCAAGGCATCCTTCACAAACACCCCTTTGACAGTTCTATGCTTTTCGAAAAGACCGTCCGCGATACACTACTCCAGAGCGAAAAGGATGGGAAAACGTTGTCTGCCGTCAGGATCTGCTTCTCGGCTCCTCAGAGGTCCTTCTCCAGGAACCAAAGAGGACAGTAGAAGATGTGGTTCCGGAAATCCCAACAATCCCGTTTCGCTCCAGATCCCTCGTCCTTCAGAGGCAGAGGAGAACAGGGTGGATGCTGGCCCAAAGGCAGAGGAGGGCCGAAGAATTTTGGGTTGAGGGAACCCTTTTCCAATCGACCCGCGCTGCAACCCTGAGGGGTTGCCCGACTGCTCCTCTCTGGAGCAGTCGGGGAGCGCGTCTCGGAGCATCTAACACATTGGGAGTCCATTACGACAGATCGCTGGGTACTCCGGATCATAGCCAGAGGTTACTCAATCCCATTCCTAAATACCCCCCCCCCTCTGGTCGGGGCACCTCCCCGATGTACAACCCAATCAGAGGGAGGAAGCAGCCCTCGAAATAAAAGAACTTCTAGAAAAAAGAGCCATCCATCACGTTCCCCCCCAGTCAATCCGGATCAGGCTTTTACTCCAGGTTCTTTTTGGTGCCAAAAAAGACGGGGGACTTGTGGCCAATTCTCGACCTGTCCATACTGAACCTGTCAGTTGCCAAAGAGAAGTTCCGGATGGTCACCATTCAATCCATTCTCCCACTATTACAGTAGAACGACTGAATGTGCTCCATAGACCTCAAGGATGCGTGCTACCATGTTCTAATGGACAGGCGATCCAGGAGGTTCCTCCGCTTTCGGCTGGGAGCCAGCCACTATCAGTTCAGGCTCCTACCCTTCGGTCTCACGACAGCCCCCAGGGTGTTCACCAAGGTCATGGCAGTTGTAGCGGCCCACCTGAGGCTTCAGGGAATTCAGGTCTTTCCTTACCTGGACTGGCTCCTAACCGCCCCCACCAGGCATCTACTATGTTCAGCGAGAGACTACTTCCTACATCTTGCCCGCTATCTAGGGATCACGATCAACCACAAGAAATCCTCCCTTCAGCCTACTCATATTTTGGATTTCATAGGGGCCAGGATAGACACAATTCAGTCCAAAGTCTTTCTGACATCGGACAGACTGCGCAATCTAAACCTACATATTTTGGCTCTTCTTAAGTCCTCGGCCCCTCCGGCGGAGTTAGTCCTGAGGGCTCTGGGGTCCATGGCAGCGGCCATCAACTTGTCTCCGCTAGCGTGTCTGAATATGAGGATTCTCCAATGGACCTTACAGGTCCAGTGGTCCATTCTGCTTCATCCCTTGTCTGCTTCTATTCTTCTCAGCAGGGTTTGCAGGAATCTCTACTTTGGTGGCTCCATTCCAAGCATCTCCAGGAAGGGCGGCCCTTCTCCATGTCCCCACTCCAAGTCACAGTGACCACGGATGCGTCTCGCCTCTGGTGGGGGGGGGGGCATTGCATGGGCAGCACCATCCAAGGCACGTGGACTCACACAGAGACCTTTTAGCATATCAGTGTCCTAGAGATGAGGGCGGTGCTTCTAGTGTTGCAGGCTCTTCATGCCCTTCTTCCTGTGGGGACTATTGCAATTCAAACAGACAACATGTCACTGGTCTGGTACATCAACAAGCAAGGGGGAACCTGGTCTTACCCACTTTGCCGAGAGGCCATGAGTGTGGGAATGGGCGATATCCACCAACCGCTTTCTTTGAGAAACGCACATACCGGGTCGATCAAACAATCTTGTGGACAAGCTGAGTCGGACTATCCTCTCACCCTACGAGTGGTCTCTGAACCCCTTAGTAGCAAAGCATATGTTCCTCAGATGGGGTCAACCTTGCTGCGATCTAGTCGCATCGCCTTCGAACGCAAAGTGCAGCGAATATTTCGCTCGAATTCCCCCACCAGGGGAAAACCCCAGAGACGCTCTGGTTCATGCTTGGCCATCCGGTCCTTTTTATGCTTATCCTCCTCTTCCGTTGATGACAAAATTCTTGCAGAAAGCTCGTCGGTTGGGGAGCAGAGTTATCCTCATAGCCCCATTCTGGCCTCGTCAAACATGGTTACCTTGTCTACGGTATCATCTAGTGCATCCTCCCTGGATCTTAGATCCCCTTCCAGATCTGATTTCTCATCCCCTGGGATTGAAGACCCCCGACCTGGAGAACCTCAAGCTCTCGGCTTGGTTGATCCAGTTCCCTTGATGGCTAGGACTTCCGGTATCTCATCCTCAGTTAAGGCCATTCTGGTGGCCGCTCATAAACCTTCTACCAGAAAAGTCTACAAGAGTAAATGGAAACGTTTTTCTGTCTGGGCAGAGCATAGGAATTTGGACCCCTTTACGGCTCCTATTCCAGCAGTCCTCGATTTTTTATCTCAAATTTTCCATCAGGGAGCTAGCTCTTCAATTGTTAAAGTTCAACTGGCAGCAATTTCCCACTTTCACGTTGGAAACAAATGTGGGCCCCTGGCATCATCTAAGATCTGCAAGACCTTTCTGAAAGGTACCTTCCTTTTGAGACCCCCTGTTAAGGAAGCAGTCCCTCCATGGGATTTAACCCTAGTTCTCCAGGCTCTGACTGGTCCTCCCTTTGAGCCCGCAGCTACGGTTGACTTGAAGTTTGTATCGTGGAAAACTGCCTTCGTGATTGCCATTACTTCAGCCAGAAGAATATCAGAACTTCAGGCTCTTTGTAGTAAGCCCCCATACATCATTTTTCATAAAGATAGAGTTTCCCTCAGGACTAACCCCTCTTTTCTACCTAAAGTGGCTTCCGAAGCCAGTATCAACCAATCTATCAACCTGCCTGTCTTCTTCCCTAATTATCTCAACAAAGGAGAGTATAGACTCCATTGCTTGGATATACATAGACAGTTAAGATTTTACCTACACAGAATGTCTGTTTTTCAAAAATCAGAGCAGCTCTTTGTTTCATTTGCTAAGTCCTGTCTGGGTAAACCAGTGACTAAGGTAACCTTAGGTGGATTTCACAATGCATTCTTCTTGCATACAGAAGCTCTGGTCGACCTGAGCCCGTGCGTGTTCGGGCACACTCTACCCATTCTGTGGCTACTTCTACGGCCTTCTGGTCGAGGGTCCCTGTGGATGACATTTGTTCAGCTGCTACTTGGGCTTCCTCTCACACTTTCATTACACATTATAAATTGGATCTGATTTCCAGAGGAATGGCGTCCTTTGGCTCTGCAGTGCTCCGGAATATCCTCCCATAAGGGCCTCCCAAGTTGTGGTAGCTGGGGACTCTGTCTCACAGGTTGCTGATCAAATGAAGTTAACTACTTCAGATAAAGAAGTTATGTGCTCACCATAACGTTCCATCTGAGTAGGTAACTTCATTTGTCTGCAACCAACCCTCCCTCCATCCCCCGGACCTTTAGTTCGTTCTTGAAGGATCATGATATGTCACTTTCCAGATGACATCAGGTTGGAATGTTCAGGTACCTTTCCTTGTGTTATAGTAGTGTTCTGCGGTACTATGGCAAACTCGATCTGAGGGTTAGAGGGAGGTAGCAGGGCATTATGGGTAGGGGAGGAGCTTGGAGCTCGGATCTTTTGGTAGGAAAGCTGCCAGCTCAGATCCGATACCCACAGGTTGCAGACAAATGAAGTTACCTACTCAGATGGAACGTTATGGTGAGTACATAACTTCTTTTTAACCACAACAGTGAAATTAACTCTACATGTGTTTTGGCTGCTAGGCATGCAAATGTGTTTTGGTAACTGCGTATTCTAAAGGTGAAGGACACTTTTAGGGTATTCTAGCCATTTTTAGCTGCAACTAGCCTTTAATAAAAGCGGCTAAAGTTACTCCCCATGTGTTATTGACTGATATGCATGTGTAACGTGTTTTGGAAACTGCGCATATCACTAGTGCAATCTGTGGCTCTAAATATAAAATGCTCACTTTTACCGAGTCTTTTTGTGTTGTATTAGTAGTTGCTGTTGCTTTAAAGTGCATACGGTAGTTAGAACTTGCATTTATCTTGTTTCATCTATATCAGGATCTTTAGCTAGATATGACTTTATTCCCTGTGGCTCTAAATGTAAAACGCTCACTTTTACTGAGTCTTTTGTGCTGTATTCGAAGTCGCTGTTGTTTTAAAGTTGGATACAGTAGTTAAAATGTGCATTTATCTTGTTTCATCTGCTTTTGGATCTTTAGCTAGATACAACTTTATTCCCTGTATCTAGCTTGTTGTGCCTTAAACTGAAGCCTGTTTATACCTAAATTCCTCAGTATAATGTGTAACTAAGCATAAAAACCTGCCAAAAAGCATATTTCCAGCAAAAATCATGGTCTAGCATTTGTTTACCTAGTCTGTTGTCTGATATTACAGATAGGAAGTTAATTACTGTTTTTAAGTTTTACGGAGTAAACTGGAGCTGTTTTTTACCGTATTCTCTAAAATTGAAGTGAATGTGTAATGTTTGCTTGTTTGGTGCCTAGATGCTTATACTAGGAAGGTTCTCATCATTAATCTATGTTTTATTATAGGGAGACCCCCACTAAATATCCAACAAAAAGTATCACCTGCATGAAGAAAGCTCTCCTGAAAACTTGTACCCACAAATAATCCACCTGAAGTCAGACCTTCAACTGATAAGGTTAAAACTTGTAATTTACTGCTCTATTTCCCTGTAAGCTGCTGACCTGGGTCTAAAGGCACTTGTAGTCTGCCCCCATATTAATTTGGCTCTCTCCTGTCTTTAACTTAGTCAGCCCCTGGCAGTAGTCAATCCCTGGATATTGTATTACTTTCTTCCATTTTCCTCTTCCAGCCCTGTAATTCATACACTGAACTCATAACTTGGAGTTAGATTAGCAAGCTGAGAAAAGCCCTCCAAGTATACCATTTATAATCCACACTCCATTCATACAACATAGTACAATACAGCTATATTGACAGCAGAAATTAAATACTGTCTAAACTTTAGCTTATAATAACACCATATACTTACCAATACCTTAAATAACAATTGGAGATAGTTAACATTTTGGAAGACTGTTGTTTGAGCCCCACTACGCTTCCCTCCCTGCCCCCAAATTCTACCCGCCCCCAGTACCTCTACATTTATAGGTAATTAACCACACCCCCTACTCAACTATCCTATCACCAAGTGCAAAAACCAGACGCTTACAGATCATCAATACCCTAAAGAGCATACTTCCTCCCCAACTATAAAGCATCACACTTTCAACCATATCTATGACAAAGGAAACCACTCAAGCCCTTATAAACTCCTCCAGCCTACCAAACCCAGGCACACTAACTCCAAACCTAGACAATACTATAAACTCCTATATAAACTATTGAGGCTTATAGTTAAAATACAGACCAAGTATCATACTCAGTGGAGACATTCACCCCAACCCAGGCCCAGCCAGGTCTCAGATAGACAGATTATCTCAGGAGAGTGGACAGCCAGGAGAGAATGTAGTTTATGTACCTTGTTATTAATACTCCTAATACTGAGATGACAGGTCAGAAGAGAGTTAGCTGGTGTATTGATTCTAGGTGGTTGGCTTATGTTGCAGTTAGTGGGGGTATGTATATCAGAGGTGGAAGGGCCTGGGTTGGGGTGAATGTCTCCTGTACACTTGATTGGGTGCTTGTAAATAGTAATCCCAACTTTACACTGTGGGGACCTTTCCCAACGGTCTAAGTGATCATCTCCTCACTTATGTAGTTAAGCAAAAAGTTATTAACTCACAACCACCCATACTCAGGAAAGTCAGGCACGTTAAACACTTTGATCAGGCCAAATCCAACAGGAACTTATCTCCTGCAACTGGTCTGTACTAAAACATCTACCCCTAGAGGAGGCTGTACTTTATTTTAACAATAAATTTCTAGAAATCCTTAATCTGCATGCACCTGTCCGCTCAAAGCGAATGAAAGCAGCTACAGCACCATGGCTTACCAAAGAGTCCAGGCAAAAAATCCATATTAGAAACAAATTATGTGCTCATTGGTGGTTCACTAAAGGCACCCTAGACCATGTTAAGTACAGGCAAGTCTGAAATGACACCAAAAAAGCAATTCTAAATGACAAAAAAAAACAATATTACTGCAGAATCCAGACTGAAAACCAAAACAATCCTCAAAAGTTTTGGGCTAGTCTAAATAACCTACTCCGCCCAGGAAAAACATCCACTCCCATCCCCACTGGTTTCATTGACAAATCTCCTAAAGAAGTCTTAGACAATTTCAACCGCTTCTTTACTGAAACAATTCAAACCCTAGCCAGCCAACTTCCTCCTAGCTCACCCTGGCCTGACAATACCACCCCTTTAGATAGACTCTCATTTAGCTTCCAACCAGTTCCCACTTCACTCATCCGCACCCTTATCAAAAAATTAAAACCCACAACTATCTGCTGACCAACTACCCGCTGAATACCTTCAAAAATCAGCAGATGCTATAGCTTATCCACTATCAATATTAATTAACCGTTCCATAGCAGAAGCAAAAATTCCCACCATTTGGAAAACATTCTATATTATCCCACTACATAAAGGAGGCTCCTCCACTGAATTCTCCAGTTATAGACCCATAGCTATACTTTCACCACTTGCAAAAATATTGAAAAAATTTATACACAAACAACTCATGCACCACCTAATCCAAAATCACCTCATGTCTGATACCCAACACTGCTTTCGACCTTACCACAGTACTACCTCAGCCCTACTTGCCTTTACCAATACAATAAACAACAACCACAATATTAATCGCATCTCCTCATCCCTCTTCTTGGATCTTTCCAAAGCATTTGACATGGTAGATCACCAACTTTTGCAAACATTCAATCTAGACTCTAATGCCCTATTATGGTTCAATTCCTACCTGACTGGGAGGCAACAGGCTGTTCTCTGGCAGAACAAGCTTTCTATACTACTACCAAACACCCTTGGAGTACCACAAGGCTCCATATTAGGGCCCCTGCTGTTCTCACTTTTCATTAATAACTTGTATACTGTCATCCCAAACATCAGCTGTATCCAATACGCTGATGACTCCACTCTGGTTTGCTCAGCCACATCTCCCGCAGATTTGAAGAATGCTACCCTGTCCACCTTTAATATTGTACAAAACTGGCTCACTAGTCGACGGCTATTATTAAATCCCAAAAAAGCTAAACTGTTGATATTCACACCTACTCAAAGATCTGCAACTTTCTTTTTCACCATTAACGCAAAAGATGGTACTGTTATCTCCCCAGACCCCTCTACAAAACTGCTCGGTGTCATTATTGACAATAACCTAAAATTTGAACTTCATGTTAATCAAATAATAAAGAACAATAAAAAAACTTGGTTCATTGTATAGAATTAAAGCCTTTCTAACCCCTCCAGCCAAGATTGCCATTGCTCGCTTTCACCTAATTTCAATACTTACATATGCTTCCCCCCTTGTGTCTAATCTAAACAAGTCACTACTTAACAGACTGTCTATCTGTTAGAATCACTTTGCCAGATTTGTCACTGGCCAGCCATGCAGAACCCACCATTGCATTAACCTCAAACAGCTTGGGTGGCTAGAATTCCCCACTCCCATACAGTATAACCTTCTGATCATACCTAACAAGATTCTCTATAATCCAGATAGCACACCAGCTCTTAGAAATAGTATCACCGCCCAAACTAATCAGAGACTGCTTCGATCCTCTAATAAACTTCAAATTCTTACAATCAAAACCAACAACACAGCAGGAGTATTTCTCCTGGCAAACTCTGCAGGTAGAACATGGAATCAACTCCCGGCTGATATTACTATGCTCTCCTCCCCACGTGAATTTAAGACCAAACTCAAACAGCATCTGGCACTAAACTGGCTCTGTCACTGTAACAAACCTGGCTAGCCAACTTTAATAAATGTACAAAAATGTACAAAAATCTACTAGATGTCAATGCTAATGTGTTTTCATTTCTCCTTACTATAACTACTGCTTACCAATGTCATGAAACTGTCTACTTTTGAATGTCAAAATATTAACTGTAATTGCTTGTATTTGTCTGCATTGCTGCGTTCACCTTTGTTTCTGGTATATTGTCCTTATTTCTATGTTTTATTATGTATACTCTGGAGCTTTTCTCCCCGGGCCTCCGCTGAAAAAGGACATGTATCCAGTCAGACTATCCCGGACAAGAAATGTAAAATAAAATAAATATATATATATATATATATATATCTATGGGTGTACTTTTGAAGAACAAAAGTTCACTGCTACGAACTTCAAAAGTACACCCACACTAATGCGAAAGTTCACTTTCACGAACCCGCTAGACCCAGCGGGCTAGGAGTCACGGACCTTAGGGTTAGGGCACAGGTTAGGTTAAGGGGATAGTATGGCTATCCCCTTACCTTGACCCATGCCCTATCCCTAATGTCTGTGACTATCGCACCACAGTGGAAGACATTCCAAATCGGGCTATGTCCTCCACTGTGGTGCGATAGTCACGGACCTCAGGGTTAGGGCACGGGTTAGGGTAAGGGGATAGTTAGTAGGGCTATCCCCCTACCTTGACCCGTGCCCTAACCCTAAGGTCCATGACTATCACACCACAGTGGAAGACATTCCAAATCAGGCTATGTCCTCCATTGTGGTGCGATAGTCACGGACCTTAAGGTTAGGGCACAGGTTAGGGTAAGGGGATAGTTAGTAGGGCTATCCCCTTACCTTGACCCGTGCCTAACCCTAAGGTCCCTGACTATCGCACCACAGTGGAGGACATAGCCCATTTTTCAATGTCCTCCATTGTGGTGCGGTAGGTTAGGTTTAGTGAGGTTAAGCGAAACTGCACTTTCCTTAAAGTGCCCTTTCGCTTAAGTGGGGATGTACTTTCCCATTTCGAAAAAGTGAATTTTCTTTGTAGGAAAGTACACCCATATATATATATATATATATATATATATATATATATATATATATATATATATGTGTATATATATGTATGTGTATATATATGTATATATATATATATATATATATATATATATATATATATATACACATATATATATATATATATATATATACACATATATATATATATATATATATATATATATATATATATATATGTGTATATATATATATATATATATGTGTATATATAGATATAGATATATATATATATGTGTGTGTATGTGTATATATATATATATATATATATATAATGCGGATTTATCGACCCTTTAAAAGCAGAAGCTCGAACACAGGGAACAGTGATTTTTTTTTCCCAGGGAAAAAAATCCATGGGCAGTATTCAGGACTTTGCCATTTCCTCCACTGTGGTACAGTCTCAGAGTTGGTATATTTAAGTAGGGGGGGTGTGGGTGTTTTGAATTTTTTTTTTTTTTTTGTGGGACAGTGATTTTTTTCCCTGGGGAAAAAAATTGCTGTCCCGTGTGTTCAGGCTTTTAAAGTGTTTAAAGGGTCGATAAATCAGCATTCACTGATTTACTATAGACTATACCAACTCTGAGACTGCACCACAGTGGAGGAAATGGCAATGTCCTGAATATGGCTCAGCGATTTTTTTTCCCTGGGAAAAAAATCACTGTTCCCTGTGTTCGAGCTTTTGCTTTTAAAGGGTCGATAAATCAGCATTCACCATTTTAAGTGTTTGCTGATTTTATATATATACAAATATACATACACACATATATATATATGTATGTATATATATATATATATATATATATATATATATATATATATATATATATATATATATATATATATATATATATATATATATATATATATATATATATATTAGTAAAAATGATGCCCTTTTTTGGTCTTGCTTTTTGTTTGTGTGGGGTGAGCATTGTTTAGCGGATCAGCCTAGCTGTTTTGTCTGCTGACATGGCTGCCAAAGGATAAAGGCCCGTCTGACTTCAAAAAATGCAAGAAGTGTGTCCATAAAATTTCCTCTTCAGATTTTCATTTACTGTGTGTATATTGTCTTGGTCCTCACCATTTACAGGAAGATTGCAGCATCTGCCATGCCTTCTGCCACCCTGCTTTAGTGGAAAGGTGGAATAAACGTATTTTAAAAGGACTTCTCCTGTCAGCCTTTGGTGAAGCCTTATCCACTGGAGATAAACCAAGACCGATATTTCTCTTGTTCCTCATCCTCTGCTGAAACATCAAAGAAAAAAAGTCTTTCAGTTCTAAAACCCCAAAAAACTGAAGACCTCTGTTCCAACAGTTCCCACAGAACTGAAGGCCACTGCTCACTTGCATTTCGGCACCTATCACAATTTCAAGCCCTTTGACATCGAAGGCCCCAGTACAGAAAGTGACTGCTGCTTCACCGGACAAAGCTAAATTACTTGGATCTACCTACTCTCCCTCTATTGATCCCTTTATAGGGGAGCTCCCAAAGGTATTCTTGCAGAGACCTAAGTCCCCTTCTGCATTGTCCGTCCATTCCATCAAAAGCCTTTCAGAACTTGACACTGAGAGGCTATTGAATAAGATCTTATGGGCTGGAGGGCTTTCGTTACTGACACTTTCGGGTGTTGGTGCCAACACTTCTTTTGCACCAGTAACCACTCCTGCTCTAACCTCCTCAGAGGTCTTAGAGTCCTCTATCTCAGAATTCCCAGCACCAACTGTATCGGCTCTGGACCTATTCGCTTCTTTGGAGGCAGTAGTTATCCTGAGCTCTTCAGTTGTTTCTGAACCGGAGACCTCCCGGGGCTGTGGCTGCCCTGCTGGTTCCAGGGAACAGGTTTTGACTTCAGGTTTTTTGAAGCCGTCCATCCTCCTCGGAGCTTCGGCTTGAGTTGGTTCTGCTGTAGTTTCGGTCTCGGGGGTCAGTTCTTCAAAGCGGGTAATTATGCCGATTCTGAGGCAGTTCTTTGTTCTGGTCTCCCTTCCCTCTTCAGGGGGGACCATCCTTTGAGGCTGTACAGAGGACCGTCTCTCTTGTAGAGACCAAGTCGGTGGCTTCCCCCTTGGGACAGGTTCCTCCTTCTAGTTCTGTTATCCCTACTGTCTGTCCACTGGGACAGTGGGTGCTGAAGCCTCAGGTGTCAGAGGCATAGATACTGTAATTTTCTCTTACCTCCCCAGACTGTCCCCCTGAGGGGGGTCCTTCAAGAAGATTTTCAAGAAGAAGAAGTTGGAGTCGCCGCATGAAGCTGTCTCCTATGGAGACATTTTGGAAATTTTAAAACAAGGGTGGCTGGAAGTCCCAGAACCCTTCCTCTGAGGAATCTGTTTACCTGCAAGCTTTTGGCACCCACCCATCTACCTCTTGGGTGACTTTGTCTGCTGACAAACTCATTCAGTTGATTTCTCAGCGGGAGTGGGAGACTCAAGACTCCATCGAGCCCATCTCCTAAAGACCAGATGGGATTCTTTCCTCTGCAGAAGACGAGCAGTTTTGGGCTAAGGGATTGTCTGTAAATGCTATGGTCATAGTGGCAGCCACTAAAAAAGAACTTGCTGAAGAGAGTTCTTCCGTCCATTCACCCAATACAGAGTCTCGAGCCATGGACAGGTTTGAGAAGCGGGTCTGTGCTTCATCAACCTTCGCCATGAGGTCTGTGAATTTCTTGGCTCATTTCATCAGACTATAGCAAGATCTGATTAGAGTTTTCAAACACCCTGGCAGGAGCTGAAGCTGAGGGAGTCCAAGAGAAAGTGGCTTCCCAATTAGCCACCCTGGAATCTGTGTCCAATTCGTCCATGAGGCCGATCGCTCATACAGCCGAAAGGACGTCTAGAGCAGCTGGTACAGGTGTAGCCATAAGGAGAGACATCTGGATGCACTTATGTGACTTTGCAGAACCAGTCAAGTCTTTGTTTGTCAGTGCTGCTTTTGACTGAACATCTTGCTTGGCCCTAAAGTAAAAGAGACTTTATCCAGGTGTGAGAAGGGTGGTAATACCCATTTCTGCTGTGGGTGTACATTTCTTCACCACATAAAGGTCCTTCTCTAGGAACCAGAGGAGCAGTGGAAAAATGTGGTTTAGGAAATCCCAAGGGCCTTTCCAAGACATGTAGAAAGAGTTCCCCCAGGGGCAGAGGGGGGAACCAAAATGGAAGATGCCATTCTCATGGCAGGTGTGGTCCACAAAATCAGGGATTCTTTCCCAGGCAAGGACTTTCAGCATTCCTGAAGGGAATCCCGATTGTCTTCTGCTGGATGCAGTCAGGGGACGCTTATCCTTGCATCTAAACACCTGGCTAAACTTGACAAAAGATTATTGGATGCAGCAGATCATATCCAGAGGTTATATCATTCCATTTTCTCAACCTCCCTCCATTCCAAAGAAACTTTCCGCTTCTCCATCCAGTCAGAGGGATGCAGCAGTGCAAGAAATTCCTGGACAAATGAGACATCCAAGAAGTCCCGCCAGACCAAGAAGGATCCAGAACCCACTCAAGATTCTTTTTAGTGCCAAAAAAGACAGGGGACTGGAGACCAATTTTGGATCTCAGTGTACAGAACAACTCTGTTCGACAAGAGTTCCGGATGGTCACGGTACAGTCTAGTCTCCCCTTTCTGAAGAAAGACGACTGGATGTGCTCCATAGACTTTCAGGATGTGTATTACAGTATAAAAATGGACAAATGCTCCAGAAGGTTCCTCAGCTTCCAACTGGGAGCCAGTCATTACCAATTCAGAGTACTTCTTTTTGGACTCACCACAACCCCCAGAGTGTTCACCAAATGAATGGCAGTAGTAGCAGCTGACTTGAGACTGCAAGGATTCTGAGTGTTTCCATACTTGGACGACTGGCTCATAACCGCTTTAACCAAGTATCAATTAATAGTAGCCATAGACTACACCCTCCACACCTGTGCCCATCTGGGGATTTCTGTCCATCTAGAAAAGTCACATTTAACCCCAACACAAAATTTAGAATTCATTGCGGCAGTACTGAATACTCAAACGAATAGCATCTGTTCCTCTAGAACGACGATATAGAATTGTGGTTCAGGTCCAAAAGTTAATTCACAGGAAGACGGTTCCAGCACGATTAGTTTTGCAAGCTCTGTGATCCATGGCAGCTTTCATAACTTTAGTCCCCTTAGCCAGGTTACATATGAGAGTTCTGCAATGCCTACTAGCTTCTCCGTGGTCTGTCCTTCATCACCCAGTGTCAGACCAAATCTTGAACACCAACCTTTGCAGAATAGACCTCCTTTGGTGGATGCATTCCAAACAGATAGTCGTCCCTTTGTTTTTCCAGAGCCCATGGCCATTGTGACCACGGACACCTCCTAGATGGGGGGAGGGGGGCATTATCTGGGCAAGACTCTCCAAGGCACTTGGTCCCCATTAGAGGCCAACTTCCATATCAATGTCCTGGAGATGAGAGCAATGCTTCTTGCATTGCAGGCCTTTCAGATAGCTCTTCTCAGGGGACTATTGCTTTTCAAACAGACAACATGTTAGTGGTTTGGTACATCAACAAACAGGGAGGAAGCACGTCTTAACTCCTTTGTTGAAAAGCCCTCAGTGTGTGCCAGTTGGTGACCTCATCCAACCACTTTGTAGTAGCAATACACATTCCGGGGAGTTCCAACGTGATTGCAGAAGTGGGGAAAATGACATTCCATCATTAGGGTCAGCCTTGCTGCTATCTGTTTGCACCTCCCCTAAACAACAAATGCAGCTGTTACTTCACCCTCTTTCCCCCTCTGCGAAGGTCACCCAGGGACACTCTCCTCCATGATTAGCTCCCCGGTCTACTGTATGCATTCCCCTGGTACCCCTAATCCACAAATTCTTACAGAAAGCACTCAGGTTAAAGAGTATAGTAATCCTCATTACCCCCTTTTGGCCTCGTCTTATGCCTCACTTGATTTGTCAACCTTGGATTCTGGACCCAATGCTAGATCTCCTGTCCCATCCACACGGCCTTGTTCACCCAAATATTTTGAACCTCAGGCTGACAGTGTGTATCTGTCCGTTACTTCAAAATCTGAGGTTAATACAGGAATAGAAATGACACAAAACACCAAGGCTCAAACTTAACTTATTAATTTATTAAGCAAAACTTTTCTTAAAGTACAGTAAGGCTAAAACTAAATAAACAAAAACTAATAAATCATGTACTTACAAGCATATGCATAAACAAAATCATCTTTGCCACTGATAGGGAAACTTCAAATCCTATCCAGTGCAGCTATCTGTTCAGTGTCTCTAAGCTCAGTTCAGGCTGGTGCTGTGATCAACGGATGCGGATGATGATTTTCATCTTAGCCTTTGAGCTTTTATAGTCTTTTTTGAGTTGGCAGAATATTGTAGAAAGATCTGACATTACAGGCTCATCATGAGCTGATGGAATATTTTAGAAAATTACAGATCATTTCCTAAGTTGTAAACAAGTCTAGTAATGTCTGGTCCTGTGCCCTACTTCCCTTTTTCAGGGAACAGTTAGCTCACAATCTTGTGATATAGTTCCTCTACATACTGGTAAACATCTTTTGATAAACAACTTATAGGTTAACAAAAGTTCAATGATACCAGTAATCAGTGAGCAAGGCCTGCTCTTAAGCATATTGTATTGTTTCAGTATTAGCAGCATATAGTGAGGTAGTGGCATATCAAGAACTAGCAATAATCAATCTGGCAATAATTAAACATACACAGTGATACGTGGCTCGAGGCATAGCAAAACTGGTAGGCTGTGTGGATCCACAGGCCACCCCTTGCATCGAGCAATGAACGCTGTGTATCCCTTATAATGGTTAAGACTGACAACATCAGTTTGTACCTTCTCATCACCTTACAATAAATGCAGCATGATATTATGCAAAATAACACAGAGATTATTGTGGTCAAAAGTAAAGGATGCAATAACAAATTAAACCACACTGAAGCCTTAGATGACCACATAAAACATCATACCAATGTGAAACAGTTATATCCTGTATTTCATTTGCAATTTTTACAATGGTACCTTTATCCTTAATCATTTTAATCACTGTTTGATGCGCATCATTTAGTGTTTTATTTAACAGTTGCAACACTGTTTGTCCTTCCTGCTTAATCTGTTGAAAGTCCGGTGGACTAGAGATGGCCACTTAAAAGCATGTAATGGTTCTATGCTAGCATTAAATGTGACGCCCATCCATCTAGTCAGTCTAATCAATTCTCCAGTACAAAAATCAATAATTGCATGGATATTACTTTTACAGTATGCTCCACTAGTTGTGATCATTCCATCACTCCAGGCTAATTTACAGGAGGATATCACACAAACAGTGGTACCATTTAGCTGGTAGACGTCTGTACCATTTACTACATACCTGTGCCAGATACATTCCCCAGTTCCATTATGTAAGCATGGGTGAGGCTTCCTCTTCACTATCATGCATACCCACAACTTGTCACATCAACGGGTACATCATTATAATCAATTAAAGTGGATTCAATTTGAGGTACCCACCAATTATTTCCAAATTGCAAGGGCAATGCAACAAATGGACAGACCTGCTTTGTTCCTTTTTACTAGCAAGATAGTCAAAAATCAGTATACAAGACTTATTTTCACATGTAAAATCTATTGGCTTTAACCACTGATACAGTTGCAGTTCTGCCAATGGGCTGCCTTTTTAGCCCCCCAAGTTTGAGTGAATTGCAAATATTGCTGGTTGGCAGCCAACTGAGATAAAATACAAAAAGTCTGATTTACTTCTGCTGTGAGGTTATCTAAAATCTGTTCTGTATATGTATTTGTATGTTCAATCCACCTCCACAAGACAGTTTGAGTTAAAATACTGTCTACAGTTCTTTGTCCCAACTCAGGATCATGGTCTGCTAGTAGCTTAAAGGCCATATTTAGGTCAGTGCCCAAACGGCTCTACTAGGGTATCTATATCTACACTGTTTAGGAATCCAGTCCCTGTTCGACTGCACCTAGTGCAGTACCAAGAATACCTGTTACATCGCGCTTATTTCTTCTATATTTGTAATGTTTGTATTTGATATGCAAAGAATCAACTGGCCATAATTGTGCAATTTTACAATGTGGATACCTGGTGGTAATATCCACTGCTGACATGTTAACTATCATTTTAATTACTTACAGTTTTACATCCTCTGGTATATCTTACCACATGTCCCAAACCATTAAATACAGTCGAACTATTGTCCATGGCATATATCTCCAAGTCCGAGATAGGGTTTCCGCAGTGTCATTTTCCTTTGAAATTCAGCTATGCAGGAGGAATCTAATGGAGACTTAGCTAAAGAAAATCCCCACTGCTTAACCTTTGGTACAGACCTCCAAAAGGGTTGGAAACACATTTTTCAGGATGTCTATCACAGTTCAGTCTACATACAGTTGTAATGTTTTCCGCCTGAGTGATGCTCCAGGTTAAGGCAGGCTTCGTGTCACTGCATATAAATGGTCTCCCAATTTCCAATAAAAGTCACAGTCAGCTGTCAAATTTGCAACATCTTCCCTTCAATAGAGGGACAGGATCAAGACAGTTATATGGCCCTCTAAGTGTTGTCGCCCGAAAAGGTTGGCTCCTTCCCAAACAGTGGCAATAATCTATGGAGAGGAAAGTACAATGGTTGTTTAGCAGAATCAAGTAATACTAAAACAGTATCACCAGGTCCATCACAAATTACTGTCCCATGTTCATTTGGCTGATTGGGTGTGGTCACTATAACTTTCATTCCCAGCCATTTGCTTGGTTTAGTATCACAGTCTTGTAGTAGAATAACAGCATCTTGGTGCATACAAATTTCTACTAAAGGTTGTCCTTTCTGAATCATTTGTGTCTTGTTATCTAAATTGATAGCCTTCACTATCACTTCTGGCTCCCATAATGTAAAACCTCCCAACTTTCACCTAATAACCCTTTTGCCCCAGTGCCAATTTTCTGGGAGAAAGAGTTTCCAGCCTGTCTCAACTAATGCCATATTTTGTGCTGGCACCCTTTGTTCAGTCAATGCACATAGCCAGAATCGAGTTTGATCAGTATTTGTCAGAAGAGGGTATATGGGATTCAGCTTTTCTATTTTCAAAACACAGCAGTTAGATCGAATGTCACTCATATGCATTTGCAAGGGAGTTCCTTGATGCTTTCGGGTCTGTTATTCAGCTGACTCACAGCTAATTCTAGTACCTTTGCCCAGCCTCGCAATGTTCCATCATTCGTATTCTAATTTGTTCTTTAAGGAGCCCATTATACCTTTCAATTAAACCAGCAGCTTGGGGATGATATGGGATATGCAGTACCCATCGAACTCCATTTTCCTTTGCCCACTCTTGGACCTCTGAAAGTGGCTGCCTTGGTCACTTTGGATTTCAGGGAATCCCATATGTCACACATAATTTATTCAATCCTTTTAACACTGCTTGCTGGTTTGCCTTTTGCATGGGGATACCATTAGTAATCCTGAATAAGTGTCCACCATCCAGTATTGCTGGTTTTGATCCAGTGGTAAAGGACCAATAAAGTCTATTTGCCAGATTTGTGCTGGGCGGCTGCCTCTGTGAATGTGCCCGCATGCTTCTGCTTGCAGTTGCTTCTGTTTATTTCTTTGACAAATTTCACACTGTTTTATAACATCCGTAGTTATTTCCTTATTTAACTGCATACCATGCCTCCGGCCCATTCTATATCTCTTCCCAAATGTCCAATCATGGGCCCATCTTGCCATACTGGCACTTTCTTCAGTAACACGTATGCGGCCATCTTATCTACCTGCTGGTTATGCCTCCTTTCATTTGTTACAAGTGATGCATGGGCATCTACATGTCCAACACTGATTTTGCATTGTTGAGCTTTTTCCCAAAATCTTCTGAACCTCCCACAGAGGTCTGCCATGGATCTTCCAATCCTGTTGCTGCCAGGCAGGTAACCAGGTCGCCAGCCCTTTATAAACTGCCCAGCTGTCAGTATAGATGTATGCTTCCGTCTCCGGTGATAAACTATCGATGACCAGGGCAACAGCTCGTATTCTGCCTGATTATTTGAACCGCAGTACCTTCACAAATAACACAGTTTCTGTTTAAGCCACTGCAGTCCAGGTCCTACCATTTGATCCAATTTTGGCAGAACCATCAGTAAACCATGCAAATTTTTGTTTTTCTGCCTAAATTATCAAATGGTAATGCTTCAGTTATTGGAGACTGTGGAGCTCATATCGCTGTCGCTCTATCGCATCAGCATCATCCAGAATTACCAGTCCAGCCAACTGTTGTTGTACCTGAGACACCCCAGGCACGATGTTGGCCCTTTCCTGTAAATACCACTTCCACTTTGTACAGTCAAGATTGTGCTATCAAGGTTTTCATTAAGGTATTGTCTTGTAACCACCCCTGGATTGGGTAGTCTATTTTAACTGTCACTGTTTGTTGTTTGGTTATCCCTTCTACATGAATCAATGCTGTGTACACCACCAGTACATGCTGCTCAAGGGGCTGTATCTCACCTGCGCCCAGTTAGGATTTGGACCAAGATCCCAAGGGTCTCTTTTTCCCAGTGTCATCCTTCTGCCACAGCCCCTAAGACATAATATTATTGGCAACTGTTACTTCAAGGACAAAAGGTTGTTGTGGATCAACTGCTGCTGTAGAGCTTTTTTTGCTTCTTCAAAAGCCGTTTGTTGCTTGGGACCCCATTGAAAATCACATTTTTTCCTAGTTACATAATGAATGGGTCGCAAAATCAGTCCAAGATGAGGTACAAATGCTCTCCAAAAGCCCATTGCTCCCAAAAAGGCCTGTGCCTGTTGTTTCGTTTTTGGGACTGCAATTTTCTGGATACTCTCCAGTGCTGCTGCAGGAATTTTCGAAATCATACCAAGGAATTTTACTGATGTCCCTTGTTGTGTTTTATTCTCATTTATAGCCCACCCTCTGTTCTGAAGGTGCTGCACTACAGTCTTTAATGCGGTCTCCACCTCAGATTTTTCTCCAGTAATCATTATGTCATCAATGTAATGAAAAATAGTCACTTTGTCTAACTGTAACTTGGCTAGGTCTCTAGCCACTAGTCCATGACACAGGGTAGGGCTGTGCAGATATCCTTGAGGTAACACTTGGAAGGTATACTGCCTCCCCCAGGTAAAGCAAACTGGGCTCTGCTTTCTTCTGCTATCGGAATGGAGAAGAAGGCATTTGCCAAGTCCAAAACTGCATGATATGGTCCAGCGGAGGAAGACAATCTTTCACTGGAACAGCTGCCGCTAAGGGTGGGGCCACCTTGTTCAGACCTCGATAATCTACAGTCATTCGCCATGATCCATCAGGTTTCCTTACTGGCCACACCGGACTGTTGAATGGACTCACTGTTGGCTCAAGTATGCCAACCGAAGCAGTTCTTGGATCGCCTCAGTAATTTCAGCGTGCCCACCTGGGATACGATATTGTTTGATGTTCACTATTGTTTTAGACTTAGCATTGCCTCAACTACAGCCTTAACTTGACTGAACAATGCCGACTCCAAACCTAAATGGCCCTACAGTGGTTTCCAAAGTTCTACCCTTTAACACATCTATTCCTAAAATGTGTTCAGGTACTGGAGCTATCACTGCTTCAATGTAAATAGGAATACCATCCCCAAAAGCTATCTTAATCTTGGTTTTGGTACCTAGTGTCTTTGCCCTCCATAACCATCAATTTCTACATATTGTCCACTAAATCTACGGGGTTGCCTGCAAAATGGTTACTTCTGATCCTGTGTCTACCAGAGCCATCACATGTTGTGGCCCTCCTCCAAAAAATGGTAAGGGGTAATGAAGGGCGCCGGTCCCCAGGTGTAATTGCTCTTACTGTACCCCTAGCTACTGGGGACCACTAGTCAATTTGTCTCTGTTTTTTTCTCCATTCCTTCCCTCCCCAGTCTCTCTCGCCATTAAATTCCCCTTTGCCACTGTGCTAGCTCCTCATCAGTAGGGATGTCAGGATATAATTGATTCCATCCTACCTTCCCTTCAGTGGTACTCCTGGTTGGACTTTTGTAGGGCTTTTACTTTCAGAACTTGAACCTTTTTCTTTTGTTTCTGCTTCCACTTTTTATATAATTCTTCAGTAGCTATCCCATCTATTTCCGCAGCTCCAACCCCCACCTCAACAGATCCAGAAACATTTGCTTTCAACTTTTCTCCAGATTTATCTTTTGATTTCTCCGCATTTGCCTTTCTAGCTCTTCTCTGTTCTTTTCTTCCACTAATTCTGCCATTTGATTTAGAGTGGCTATTACGTCCCATATCTGCTGACCTACACCACCTGCCAGGGCAGCCATCAGTTGCCCTTCCACCACTGTGGTGCATTTTTGATTAATTTGCTCCTCATATTACTAGTCATAATTTGTGCATCTGGCCCTCTCGAAGCACTAATACACCATCCCTCAATTCCATTGAGTAAACGGCAGCCAACATAGCCATTTCTCTTAACTGCTGTATGGCCTCTGCTATTGTTTTCCAAGGCTTATGTTCATCAGCTACTGCTGTAGCATCTGGCCAAGTAGCTGAAAGCCGAGGCTAACCACACCACCAGTGTATTCACCTGGGAATCACCATGATCTATATTGTTTACTATTTGCTTTAGATGGGTGAAACACCAGACATGCACACTGGTGCATCTCTTCAGCATTTAGAGACACCGCTTCTCCCTGTGTCCCAAACCCAAGAAACCACGCAAAACAGTTTCCTGGCCTTTGCTTATAGATTTGGATTATATTCAATAATTCAGCTTATGATAACTCTCCACCCATTGTTGTGGTGCTGCCCTCCAGTCCACTGTCCCTTTTTCTCAATAACTGGGCCTCCACTGACGGAGGATTTACTATTTCAAAATCACTATCACCCTCATCTGTTGAGGGAAATCACCTTCCCACTTCTCAGGATCAAACTCTGCCTTACACAGCAAAGCACAACCCGAGGCCTTGAGGGTGGATGGCGTTGTCTTCTCCCATTTACGCTGTTGTATTATCCGAGTAGCTAAAGTCACTGAATTAGATTTCCAGTGCTCAGCTTCCTTCCCTACTTTAACAAGTGCCATGTTTGCCTTCTCCAAGGCATCTCTATCTAATCTATGTGTGTGTGTGAGTTCTTTACATCGCTCTTCTAATTCTGAAACTTTTTCTTTTAGTGAGTCTACATCTCTGTCTAATTCCTGAATTGCTTCAAAGAACAGCCATCCGGCTGCCCCTACCCCCTCCTTCACCTTTTTTCCCTTATCATCCAATTTTAACCCTTCTAAAGCTCTAGCTAGGCTATCAGGATCTGCCTTAGGTCTTTCCTGCAGGGGTTTTGGAGAAGGAGGAGGAGAAACTTGACTCAATACCTTAGCAAGAGGATCCCACTTCCCAAATAATGCTGTCAAAGTAGCATCAACACCCAACTTATTTGGGGTGCTTAATGCAACATCCTTCTTACCTATACCTAGGTGTTTTAAAGGAAAAAAACATTGGTTGTTGTTGTGACATCTCTACTGCAAACCCCAGATCCTGCCGACTACGCCAAGTGTATCTGTCTAATTCCCTCAAAATCTGAGGTTAATACAGGAATAGAAATGACACAAAACACCAAGGCTCAAACTTAACTTATTAATTTATTAAGCAAAACTTTCTTAAAGTACAGTAAGGCTAAAACTAAATAAACAAAACTAATAAATCATGTACTTACAAGCATATGCATAAACAAAATCATCTTTGCCACTGATAGGAAACTTCAAATCCTATCCAGTGCAGCTATCTGTTCAGTCAAGGCAAGGCCGACACTGGCAAATGTCTCTAAGCTCAGTTCAGGCTGGTGCTGTGATCAAATGATGATGATTTTCATCTTAGCCTTTGAGCTTTTATAGTCTTTTTTGAGTTGGCAGAATATTGTAGAAAGATCTGACATTACAGGCTCATCATGAGCTGATGGAATATTTTAGAAAATTACAGATCATTTCCTAAGTTGTAAACAAGTCTAGTAATGTCTGGTCCTGTGCCCTACTTCCCTTTTCAGGGAACAGTTAGCTCACAATCTTGTGATATAGTTCCTCTTGAAATCCCCACATTCTGGTAAACATCTTTAAGCTGATAAACAACTTATAGGTTAACAAAAGTTCAATGATACCAGTAATCAGTGAGCAAGGCCTGCTCTTAAGCATATTGTATTGTTTCAGTATTAGCAGCATATAGTGAGGTAGTGGCATATCAAGAACTAGCAATAATCAATCTGGCAATAATTAAACATACACAGTGATACGTGGCTCGAGGCATAGCAAAAACTGGTAGGCTGTGTGGATCCGTCACACAGTGTGATTCTTCCAGTTGTACACCACATCCTTTTATCAGCTCATAAATCTTCCACTCATAATCTATACTCTAGCAAATGGAAGAGAGTTACCATTTGGGCCCATGAAAAACATATTAATCCCTTTTCTGCTTCTATAGAGCATATTTTAGACTTTTTAGCCTCTCTTTTTCATGCTGGAGTTACCCTTTCTAGCCCTACAATTGGCTGCATGTTTCAATTTCCACAGTGGGTTGGAAGAACGTTCTTTAGCCTCTCATAGACTTTGTAAATCATTTTTAAGAGGAACACTCTTGTTGAAACTTCCTTTCAAAGATCCAACACCACCTTGGGATCTAAGTTTAGTGTTATAGGCCATAATGCATTCTCCCTTTGACCCCTCTGCAAAATGTGATCTGAAGTTTTTGTCTTGGAAGGGACTGTTTTTGGTAGCTATAACCTTTGCCAGAAGGATGTCAGAAATTCAGGCCTCATCGTGTAAACCTCCTTATCTGATTTTCCACAAAGATAGAGTTTCTTTATGAACAAACCCCTTTTTTCTACCAAAGGTAGTCTGAGTCTAACATCAATCAAGCTATTAACTTACTGGTTTTCTTTCCAAACTTTTCCAACAAAGGTTAATATTCCTTACATTTACTAGACATTCACAGACAATTATGTTTCTATCTTCACAAAACAAGAGACATTTGAAAATCTGACCAACTATGCATTTCCTTTTCCAGGGCAAAGTTGGGTAAATCACTCAGCAAGGTGACTGGCTGAAACACTGCATTTCATTTTTCTATAAGAACAAAATAAACTTGCCAAGGCCCGTTAAAGTCCATTCTGCAGATCTGTTACCACATCAACAGTTTTCCAATCTAGAGCTTCGATGGATGATATATATATATATATATATATATATATATATATATATATATATGCACACACACACACACACACACACACACATATATATATATATATATATATATATATATATATATATATATACATACATACATACCTACAGCAGCTATTTGGGGTTCTCCCCATACCTTTATTAGTCATTACAAATTGGATAGTTTGATGGTGCTCAGGAATATCCTTCTGCGAGTCTAACCAAGATCTTTAGTAGATGGGGACTCTGTCTATCTGTCAAGGATAACATAAAGATTGACAGCATCAGATAACAAAGTTTTGTACCTACCATAACATTCCATCTGTGTTGTCCATCTTCATTTATCCTTGACTTTCCTCCCTCCATCCCCTGGGCTTTAAAGATTGTTTTGGTAGAAAGGATTATATATCCTTATATTATTGTGATTTTTCAAGCATAGTTGATATGTTTTCCAGTTGGGCTTCCTTTTCTACTGCCTGTACTTTCTCTACAAACTCAGTCTGAGGTAATTGTGAGAGAGGGATTGTTGGTAGACGTGAAGTTTGAGAGATTTTGGCTGGTGTGAGCTGTAGTAACGGCCAAGTTGGTTCCGATATCCAAACCGGACCCATCTATTAGGGATAAATGAAGATGGACAAAACAGATGGAATGTTATGGTTAGTATATAACTTTTTTTTCAATTGAATCAGCAAGTATCGACTAGAACGGGATTGTCATGGTTTCTCCAAAGTTTTCATTTTTTATAGCATTTTGACAATTTTTTATTCAAAAATGTTATGATTTGATGAAGAGGTAGGTTTCAACAAGGAGGAATTTCTCATCATACCCAGGGTGCAGCAAACCCAGAGTTAGCTATAATAATA
Organism: Protopterus annectens; assembly: GCF_019279795.1. Taxonomy (NCBI): domain Eukaryota; kingdom Metazoa; phylum Chordata; order Ceratodontiformes; family Protopteridae; genus Protopterus; species Protopterus annectens. The sequence goes on along the minus strand of NC_056745.1, from coordinate 478,025,562 downwards.
CCTCACCACCACCACAGGAGGAATGTTAGGGCAAAGCTGCCATAAAGAAACTGTTGCAAGAAATGGTATTGTGATCATGTTATCCATCACAAGTCCTTTCAGCAAAGCTGACTTTTTAGCAAGAGACATGATTCTTATTAGAATACTTTGTGGTCACTCAGACTCACAAAACTGGAGGGATTAGGTTTGAATTCAAGAGTGAATCCTATCATTCTGCTGGTATGGCCTTGCTAAAACTAGGTCACAGAAGCAAACTTCATCTACCATTTCTTTCTTGTGAATGCAGCAAGACATTTTACAGACTTTTTTTTAATTAACATTTTAGTAAATTTTTACTGAAATTCTTTCCAACAATGTAAGCTGTTTAGAAAAGGAATATTGGATGTTATGAGGCTTTTTGTTTCTAGCAAATGAATGTATGCTTAATAGCATTTCTGTTTCTGGCCCTCATGCCTCCATGGAAATAATCTGATAAAGAGAACTTGACTGTCTGGTTCTCATGATTCCATGGGGACAGTCTGATAGAGAAATTGATTACAGTCTGGTGGAGAGTGATTGGCTGGGGAAAAAAATAAATGAAACTGGCTAACAGAGAAATGTTCTCTGAAAGCATTCAGGGGTTTTACCAGCTGGGAGAGCTATAAAGATGAGACAAAACCAGTTAGCACTTAGTAGAAGCACAGGCTGCACCATGTGTCTTAGCATGAATAGCCTTTCTTTTAGGTTAACTAAAGTCTCTAGTGGGGCTTTCAGTTTGGGACATTTGTTCTTTTTAGGAGAGTAAAAGTTCAGTATTTGAAGCTGTGCATAGTTTTGTGTGTTAGCATTCACTTAATAGGCTTTAGCAAGTATTGGAGTTTTGTTTTCTTTGCAGGCTTTCAATAAAACAAAAAGTTTTGTGAGATGTGACATAGGCTCAAATGGATATGGTAAGAAACAACTGTATAAAAGTTAAACCTGACAAACAATGTATGCATGTATCACAAAAGCTGGAATTAGACATTTAACAAAAAAAGTGGGAATAATAACTTTTTAATACAATGGTACTTTCTGTAATGTCTTTAAATGTCAGTGATCCCACAGATAAATACAAAACGTAGTGAACTATATTAAAAATGTAGAGTGCAAATAGCTGTGTTACAGGAGACACGCTTGGAAAGAACTGTACATATGAATTTGATAAAGAAAGGTTTTCAAGATGGTTATTCAGCAGAATATCTGGGACACAGGAAAATATGAGTACTTGCATTAATTGCAAGAGAAGCTCCAGTACTGATAGAAGAGGATAAAAAAGATAGACAGATTTGTAGTGCTAAGGGGCTACTGGTAAGGGACGGGGATTACACTAGCACGTATTTATATTCCACCTGAAACTGCTATAATGGAGCTTAATAAAATTCTCAGGGAAATAATCCGTTTTCAGCAAGGAATATTACTTATAGGTGGGGACTGGAATTTGATTTGCAGCAGTGAAGATGTGTTCAAGTGGCCCAGAAGGGAAAGTATAACAAAGGAAGGTATATTTTTGAAGAAATTTATGAAAATATTTGGGATGGACGATGTGAATTCAGGAATAGGAGTTCGGAGTAAATTTACATATTCCAGAGATATAAAAATTTGGCTAGGCTCGACAGAATTTACATTTCACAGGAACATGTGCATTAATTGAAGGTTTTGATACACACCCAATAACTATTTCAGATCATGTGCCAATAATAGCTCAAAAAACGTAGAGTAATGAAATAAAAATGAGACACTGGCACTTTCCCACCTATCCATTGAAAATAAAAGAATTTAATGAATGGGTAATGTAGATTATTCAGGAGCTATTCAAGAGGATGGCTGTATCTTCTGAAAATCTAACCAGGGAGTGGGATAAAATTAAGGTGGAGTTTAAAACAGAGTATAAATAAAAGAAAGGGAGTTATGGTTAAGAAGTAACAGTAATTATTTAGTGGGGCTGACAGATGTTAAAGTATTGCATAGGTTCATAGTTTAGTACTAAGCTAACTGCCCTTGCGAGCCATTTTAAGCCTAACCAATTAAATAACATAATAAGGGGAGTCTCACAGGACAAGAGGAGGATCAACTGTGGAATGCTAAGCAGAAAATAAGGGATAACCTCATTAATATACATGAGTTTAGAAAGATTGCTGTTAAGCAGCTGTTTTTTTTTTGATAACCCTAGAGCACAAAAGCTTTTAGCATAAGGACTCTGGCAGCAGAAAGTAGAAAGGGCTGTCACCAGCCTTAAGGACCTTATAACAAGGAGCGTAACAAGACATCCTGTAGAGTTTTTAGAAATATTTCAGAAATTCTGTGAAAGTCTGTATAAAGCAGGGAAATATGGAAATCAAGAAAAATACAAATGGAAATGTTTATGGAAGAATTAAGTATGTCAAGGTTAGTGGTAGATGAGTCTCACTTACTATCAGAATAGGAGGAGATGAGATGCAAATTTTGATGTATAACCAATCTGGAAGAAAGTCCTTAGGAACAGATGGTATTCCTGTGGAAGTTTGGAAGCTAGGAGGGAAAAACTGATAAAGATCTGGAAGGTTTTCTTTAACAGTATTTTAAGAGGAGGAGAAGTACCAACACCTGGGAAGAAAGCAGTGCTAGCTGTAATACCTAAAGAGGGAAAAGATCCATCAGATCTAGCTTCATACAGGCTCATTTCAATACTAAACCATAAGTATAAAGTGTTCATGTCTATAATGGCTAAAAGAATGGCGAATGTAATGCCAGAATTGATGGATATGGATCAGTGTAGTTTTGTGGAGGGGAGGCAAACAGTTGACAACATTAACAGAACATTGATGATCCATAGGGAAGCAGAATGTAAGAAAATATGTTGTTCATTGGTCTTGATGCAGAGAAAGCATTTGACAGAGTAAGCTGGGACTTTATGAGCAGGGCAATGGAAGTGTTTGCATTTCCTGAAAAATTCTAAGGTTTATTAGGAGAATATATGAGAGATCGGAGGTGAAAATTTAAGTGGGTGGAGTCCTCTCTGATAATTTCTTTTTGAGCAGAGGAACAAAGCAGGAGTTTCTTCTTTCCCCTTTGTTATTTGTATTATATGAAGAACCTTTGGCAAAGAAAATAAGGGAACTAGAAATTCAAGGATATAATTGGTTTGGTAGTCAAGAAAAGCTGGATCTGTTTGCAGATGATATTATTTTATACCTGACAAAACCAGAAAGAGACATTGTAGTGTTCTGGAATATTTTGAGAACGTTTCAGATCTTTTCAGGATACAAACTACCCATTCATGTCCAGCAAAGCTCCTCATTGGCCCTCTTTATTATTTATTTATTTATTTATTTCAGTTTGATGACCGGGGAGGTCCACTGGGCTCAGGAGCCCATTTTCAGTGGAGGCCCGGGGAGAAAAGCTCCACATTACAAAATACAAAGATAAAAAGAATAAAAAGAATAAAAACAAAATACAAAAGATAAAAATAAACATAAGATTCAAGGTACAGATACATAAGGATGCAACCGTCAGTCTACATGGTATGAATGCTGGTAATTTTTGATACAGAGGCAATAAAAGGAATGGTGTTTACATAACATATTATTTATATCTTGAAATGGATGATTAAAAGATTACAAAGAGTCTGAGTCTAGTAATGGCAGAGTGGTAGAACAAGCATAAGTTTTTAGGGAGGGGAATAAAGGGAGAGCAAACTATTTACAGTATTTACATATATACACAGGACAACAGTAGCAATAAGTAGATATGAACAAGGTTGATAGTAGTAAGAAATTGAATAGCATTACTGTTAATATGTACAGTGAGGAGGCTAGGTGGGGAAAGTGCAGTTGCACTTCCACTTAGAAAACAGGTAGGAATGGAGTAGTTTTTTGAAATTATTAGGATTTTCTATCAATCTTAAAGAAGGAGAGAGAGAGTTCCACTTTTTGGCTAAGGAAAAAGAAAGGAGGTGCTGCCCGGGAGGTCGTTTTGGTTTGTGGACATTGAGTAGGTTTAGGTGGGCTGAACGAAGTGGCCTATTAGGGGTATATGGTTGAAGGATGTTGGATAGTGCAGGACATTTAGAGGGGTTAAATAATAGCCTGTGGGCAGTGGTAAGTTGGAGGTAGTCTAGAAGGTTGGGGAGTTCTAGCCAGTTTAGTGACTGGAGGGCAGAGCAATGATGGGAGGAGTGTTTGGCTTTGGTGGTGAATTTAGAAATTTTGTTATAACAAATTTCCATTTTTGAGGAGGTGGAGGTGGATAAGTTAGTTAATAGAGGGCACCATACATTAGTGAGGGAAGAAGATAGGTAGTGGCAAGCGTTTGTCTAGAAGCAGGAGAGAGATAGTGGAAGTTTCTGTATAACAGGCCAAGTTTTTGATGTGTTTTCTTAATGTTGAGTTGAACATGGATGTCAAATTTTAGGACAGGAAGTGCTTCTTCTTTAGTTGTTTTACCAAAGTTGTTTAGTGACGCATTAAGTGTAATATCATACTAGAACTGTCAGGCCTCTTTAGCAATAAAAACGTCAGAAATCTAAATTTAAATGTCTATTCAAGATCTTCATTCGCCTGTGTATATTGTCTCTTCAAGCACTTGCAGAGTCATGCAGCTTGATGTCACGCTTTTTCCTCAAGGGCATTCTCGGAGAGGGTCCTAAATTGATTCTTAAGGGTTAGTTAAAAAAAACCTCTTAAGAAAAGGGTTTTGCCTCCCTTCCCCGCAGCCTTGAAATCCGCCTCCGAAGAAACCAGTCCGGTCGGATCCCTTGGCCCGAAATCCCGGGCAGCCCTTCAAAGCTTCGCTCCTTCGCCCCTCATCCACTGAACGGTCTGCCCGGGCCTCGACTTCCAGTATCGACTCCGACCTCTGGCTTCGAGCCGGGGGCGGGGAGAGAGGCGGAAACTTCTTCGCCGGCTCCGCTGCTCCGGAGCCGGCTAAGGGTCGCGGTCAGCTCTCTTCGACTTCCTCTCCTCGCCTCGCCAAGTCTACTTCACCGCGGAAAGCGGAATCTGCACCGAGTCCATCTCGGCCGAGACATACCGGGCGCCGTCGCCAGTCTCCGGCATCCTAGGGCTTTTTAAATGATTCTCAACTGTCTCTCGCTCTCTTCGTCCTCGAATGTCGCCTGGATTCTGATATAGACAGGGTCAAAGACAAGTCTGTTCCAGTCTCAAAATCTTCCAAAATTTGTTTCGTTGGTTCAGGGGGTTTCGAGCCTTGACCCTTGCTGCCTTTCTCTCACATTCTCCTCCGGGGGCTCCAGCCGAGCCGCAGGTGCTGGAGAGGCCGGTGGAGATCTCTCTCAGGGTCAGCCCCGACTTTTCAACCCGGCCTCGGGTCCGGGTCTTGCACGCTGACGCTGACTTTCGGGTCCGGGTGATGTTTCGGGTTTCGGCTGGGGTTCCCTCCCTCGGTGCTTCGGGTCGGACTTCAGCCGGGGCTACACGTTTTCAGAGTCCGACACTCCCAGGATTCTGGGATCACATATCTTTTAGTTTATGTACTCACCATAACTTCAGATGTTGGGGGATCCATCTCACATACATTCTACACTCCCACTCCTCTTCCCCCCCTTTGCAGTAGAAAGAAGAGATGAACGGTTTTGAGTTCAACTGTTTTTATCTTGTTTCATCTGACGATGTTATATAAGTTTTCATCGATAGTGACCCCAAGAAGTTTGGCATGGGGGACAATTTCTATGGTAGAATTTTTAAGGCTTCTAATTTTGAAGGTCTTTTGTCAAGAGGGAAGGATTTTGTAGCGGGGAAGAGTAGTATTTTAGATTTGTTAGCATTTAGAGATAAGTGATTATGGAGCATCCAGTTCTCAGTGGCAGAGAAGGCATTTTGTGTGTGTGCTAGAAGTTCAGGGAGATTGGTGGCACAGCAGATTAAGGTGGAGTCGTCGGCGTATTGTATGATATCAGTATTTGGGATAGCAGAGTGGAAGTCATTGATGAAGATATTGAAAAGCATGGGGCCAAGAATGGAACCTTGGGAACTCCAGTGGGGTAGGAAGGAAGTTAGAGGTGCCTTTTCTCCATTTTACAGCTTGGGATCTGTTGGAAAGGTAACTTGAGAACCAGGATAGTGTATTGTCAGAGAGGTTAAGGTTAGAGAGGTGACTAAGGAGATGAGTATGGGAGACAGTGTCAAAAGCCTTAGAGAGATCAAGTAGGACTGTTGAAACTATTTTGCCAGAGTCACGAGCATGATTGACTATATCAAGGAATGAAAGTAGAGCAGTTATAGTGCTATGGCCAGGACGGAAACCATGTTGAGTGTGAGAGAGGAGGTGGTTTTTAGTAAGGAAAAGCATTAGTTGAACATGAACGCATTTTTCCAGTATTTTCGATACTGGGGAGAGGATGGCTATGGGACGAAAGTTTGAGGTATTATTGTTTATACCACCCTTATGAAGGGGGTGTATAAAGGCAGTACGCCACAGCTTAGGGACATATGATTCCTGTATGGATCGATTGATTAGGATGCTAATGAGAGCGATTCCATCTGCAGCAATTTGTAAGAATTTAGATGGAATATTATCTGGGGCATTTGAGCAAGGTTTCAGTTTGCTGAGAAGTTGTTTTATATATGAGGTAGAGACTGGTTTGAGTTGAAAAGTGGTGGGAGCGTTGGGTTTAGAGGCTGGGGTAGAGTGATAGAACTGTGAGGATGGGTTAGTAGGGAAGGACGTATTTAGTTCAGCTATAGAATTAATAAAGAAGGAGTTGAACAGAGTAGCAATTTCTGTGTCGGATTTGGTAGTATCAGGGCAAGGATTATTTTTGGTGCCTGGGTTGAGAAGAGAATTAATGGACTTCCAAAATTGTTTGGGGTTATTAGGATGGTTGGCTTGGAGAGTCATGTAGTAGGATTGTTTGTCTTTGTATATAAGTCTTTTAGTAAGGTTGCGAAGTTGTTTATATTGAAGTAGGGTCTCAGGATGTTTATTATGCTGAGATAGTTTCCAGCATTTGTCTCTCTGTCGCATGAGTTTTTTGGTTTCTCTAGTTAACCATGGTGTAAATTTAGATTTGATTCTTATGGTTCGCGGAGGTGCTTGGGTGTTAAGTATATTTAGGAAGGTAGAGTTAAAAGTTTCAATGGCACTATCAAGTGGTAAAGACTTTAGATTATTCCAGTTAGTTTGTTTGAGGGTATTAGAGAAGGTAACAGGATTAAAGTGAGTAAGGTTTTGTGTATGTAGGTATTGATGCTGGAGGGAAGACTGTGTTGCTCGGTGGATGAAGGCTGGCAGGTGGTCACTGAAAGAGTCGGGAAGGATTCCAGAGTCCAAGATATTATTAGGGTGGGTAGCTAAGATCCAGTCAAGTGTGGATCCTGGAGGATTGCTCTTGTTGGGTCTGGTAATAGAATTGGTTAATTGAGTAAAGTTGTAAAGATTGACGGTTATGGCTGAATATGGGTTATTAACTTTGTTCCAATCGATATTGACATCCCCTAAAATATAGGTCTCTAGGTTAATATTAGTTGAGATCCACTGGAGGATTTCTTCAAGGGTGATAGCATTGTTACCTGGGGGAATATAGAGGGAGATGAAGCAGATACTTTAAGAAAAATCTTGATGACTGGATGGGAAATAGAAAATTCACCCTGGGGATCACTTCTGCGAAACTGCTTGACAGGGGCACAGGAAAATAATTTTCTTGGGTGGCGAAAGCCAGGAAACCTTTTTGGCTAGGTTTATGTAGGCCCCAGGGCCGATAGCCTAGTACCTACCTATGAACAAAATTAATAAAGCTAAAATAAGGACAATAACAGTAAATTAAGTACCCACATTTGAATTGGTTCAGCAATATCCATATTTATGGGGACATGATAAAATGAAGTATTTAGTAGTATGGATTAAAAATGATTGTGGTGTAGCAGCTAAGGATATGTGGGAAGAGACTAAACAAAAAGATAATACAAAAAAACTGAGAAAACAGAAGATTTTTTTACATGTATATGGATAGTAAAATACGAGCAGTTAAAATGTTTTCAATCCCATTAGTCTTGTAAAGATCAAGCATATTTTAATCAACCAGAAGAGAAGTTGTGGATAGCAATTAATAAAGAGCTGAAGGACTTTATCTGGAAGAGGAAGACAGCAAGAGTCAAGTGGGATAAGCAGATTCTTCCAGTAGAGCAGTGCAGATTGGAATTACCCGATTTGAAGGGGTATTTCAGAGCTGCACAGTTAAGGCTCCTGTACATAGCACAAGCAGAAAACTATAATTCAAAGTGGAAAGGGATGATGATGAAATGGGGGAAGCTCAAGAAACAAGGAGAGACTGCAATTTTGATTGCAGGCCTTTAAGGAGAATAACAGTAATCATACAGAATATTTTATCTATAATGTAGCAGAAAGTATCCTAAGAAGTAAGCCTGCACCAGAGTGGAGAAAGGAGATTCTGCCGATAGGGATGACTGCAAGTAGGGATATGGACAATAGGTAAGAGAGTCTGGCTGGAAATTAATGGAGAAAACTGGCAAAGGAACCAAGCTGCTGGGAGCAAATAAGTAGAGAGGAAAAGATGACAGAATAGGAAAACACCAAAAATTTATTTGGACTGCAGGTTAGAGATTGTCTTCCCTATACGCAGAGAGAAAGAAATAGGCAGGTCCTTAACGAAAGACCAGCACTGGTAGAGTTTGTAGTAGACTGTAAAACATAAGTCGCCATTAAAAAAGGAATAATTAGTAGAACATATAAAATATTGCATGATAACTATAAGAATCAATCAGAAGAGGTTAGAAAGGATTGGGGGAGGAGACTGGATAAGCAATTCACAAAGAAACAACGAGAGGATATATGTACGTCTCCCAAATATGCAAAAATATCTAGACGATTTAGGATTTCTCCTTGGAAATGTTTACATAGATGTTTTTATACTTCATGTAGACTCCATAGAATTTTTCCTCAGGTAGACTGCAAATGTTGGAGGTCTAACTGGGAAGAAAGAGGTAATTAGGAACATATTTTCAGGGAGTGTGGTCAGTTGCCAGACTTTAAGGATTCTCTGTGAATGCATTGTCAGGGATGCTGGATGGGCCGATTGGTGTGACGAGGAAGATGATTTTTCTGAGCTATGATACAGATTCAGAAATGCCTAGGTAAGGCCTTGTTGTGTCTAATTATGTTGGCTGCCAAAAAAGCAATTACTAGAAATATGGAAATCACAATCTAAACCAACTGTACTAGAAGTAATTAATATAGTTACAGCGATAAAACAACTGGATTTGAGATCTTTAGAAAAGGGTAGGAGCAAACTACATAGGGAAAATGGCAGTTATGGGAACAGTACATACAGGGGAAGAATGAGTTTAAAAAGAAGGCAGGACTTAAAATGTAATGTTTGACTGAAAGTGATTGGGTAGATTATAAGCGATGTATAATGTCGGCAACTCGGAGTGTGTCAGTATGGTTTGTGATTTAAAATGTTTGCAACTAGGATTGTGTCAGTATGGTTTGTGATATACAGTGTTTGCAACTAGGATTGTGTCAGTGTGATTTGTTTTCATTTATATAAATGTATGATTGCCTATGTCACAAGTGATGGTTTAGTAAAGATCTTTGTTGTTAAAGGGGGGGGGGGCAGGAATTGAGTAATTTATTTAATGTTGCTTAGGTTATTTGATATATAGCAGTATATGTGATGTATAATGTTTGTAAATGTGAACTTATTAGTACAGTTTGATTTCTTTTATATCCCAATCAATTCAAAACCGCTACAAAAAATGCCTTCATGAAAAATGGACTTGCCATTGTAATTATCCCCCATAAACACTCTCCTATAACCTTCTACTTCTCTTCTCTCTTCCTTCCTTTCAATAAAAGTTACTACTTTATCTTCTCCTCTTGGTACATCACTGTACAAATATAACTAGTAAAATATTTCAGCTATGTAACTATTGCACTATTATGTATATAATATGTAATTATGAATGTATTCCTCTGATGAATGTATTTCTATGTATCCCACTTGCCACAGTTTAATGTTTGACACTGTAATGCAGTAATCTGTGGTACTGATGAATGTATTCAGTTAGCTTTTTTCCTCAGGCCTCAGCTGAAAATGGGCATTTGTAGCCCAGTCGGACAAACCCGGTCATCAAATATAAAATAATAACAAATAAATATGAATGTAAATTTGCCTATGTCACAAGTGATAATTCAATAAAGATGTTAAAAAAAGCAATATAAGCTGTTAAATAATTACAACTTAGCCTTGAACAGTCAATACCAAAAAGAATATTGCCTGTTAATAACTGTCCACTTAATTGTTATGAGCCTTGATTTAAACTGTATCCAAGTATGGAAATACATTAACACAGCTTAACTGTACCTTTCCTGAACATTATGCATTGTTTTGTTTTTTCAGGACTTTGAGACCACAGTGCCTATTTGATAATCTTCAAATTCCCATTCCCAGCACCTAGAAGAAAAGTCAGGCTGGCATATTCTCTGATTTTTCCTTTACCACCTGATGTATGGAAGCCACCTCTTATTAAATCACTGCTTTTGCCTTTCCATCTACCTTTGCTAGCCTAAACATCAAGGTTTCTGTTGTAATATTTTAGGCCTGTTCTGCATTTTCCAGTTTCTCATTAGTAGTTTCTTATTCTGGAACTTCTGAAACAAAAGTTTAAAAAAAAAAAAAATCCGCTGCTTATTTCCCACTGTGATCTGATTTGCAGTTTTATAGCCCTTCAGGTATGTATCTTACTGCAGCCTAACCCAGTCTCCAACAACTCCTTTAGTAGTTCCTGAATTGCCTTCTTGAACTTTGTTTACCTTGGGAAATCCCAAAAAATAGGGACCTGCTCCCCGCTGAGACCCTGTATATATCTCCAACATTTTTTGACGATCTATCAGGAGTGTAAAAGTATAGCAGTGCAAACACTTGCAAAAAAAAAAAATTCTTTGTCTTTTCTTGTAAATAGTTAATTAACAAATCCACTTCAGGTTCATTGCATTATACTGTTCACTCAAAAAATTCTCCCACCCCATTTTCAGATCATCTCCCTGCCCTTCCTTGAGGTCATATAGGATCCTACAGGCTTTTCCAGTCATTTCCTTCTTGTCCTCCATTTCCTGCCTTGCTTTTATTACCCAGTCCAGAACCCTTGGTCTAGAACTAACAAACTCTTTCATATTTCTATATCTTCACATCTCCTCCAATATTCCTTGCAATACTAGTTTTGTCTTCTTCTAGCTCATATTTGTTTGATATCTTACCCCATCAGTAAGCCTCCTTGCCCCACAGTTGTCAGAATTTCTGAGACTTATGCTTCTCTTTTCACACTCAGAATACATTTCTTTCGTGTTTCTCCATTTGTTGCTGCATTTGGAATCAAATCAGAGACCCAGACCCTCTTTTTATTTATTTATTTTTTTTTTTTGTTCAAGTAACCTGCTGTCATACCTTTCACTTTATTAGAAAATTTATCACCACCCCCTCCCTTTTCTGGTAGTCCTAGCAGTAAAATATTAAAATATTTCAATTCTTCTTTCCTTCCTTAGCTCATCTTGCAATATTTCTTCCAACAAGATAATTGGGTTTCTTATACAAATAGAGTGTACGTGTCCAGAGTTATGAGATAATAGTTTTCCAAGTCTATAACTCTGAGTCTTCCAAAGTGTTTAGGGAAGAAAATTCTGGTTAAGCTAACTTTTGATGTTATGTAGTCCAATCCCGCCTACATTCTTACCCGTGGATTCGGAGCCGAACCTTGGCTCCAACTTGGTCATACTCTAGCTCGAAGTCTTCAATTGGCCCGTGGCTAAGAGGTATCCCATGCTGCAATTCACCTATCCCCTAGGTCTCGTTTGCCGCTCGTACAGCTCGGATGTGGTCTCACTCTTGGTTGTGGCCAAGTACAATTTTTCTACTATTTATTCGATTTAGTAGCTCCAAAAGCTATTTTAATAGCTAGTGTGTGTGTCTTGCTTCTAACTGGTTCAATTGAACTTTTCTGGTATCCTGTTTCCCTTGGTGTTTAAGGGATAAGCCCATTTCAGTTAGAGGACCTAGTCCTCCCCTGTTTTTTATTCTTGTTCTTGTTGTGTAGCAGGTTAATCCCCTTTGTCAGTGGGTTCCTTGTGGTGTGACTGTTTGTTGTTCCCCTGTTTTTTCCCGGGCTAGGCCTGTTTGACTTAGAGGACCTAGTCCTCCCTGTGGTTACCTCGCGGTCTCTCGTGGTCTCTAGGCCGCTTGCGTTAGAGTCTCCAGTTTCCCGCGCTATTTAGATTTCTGTGGTGAAGGTGCCCCTACCGTTTTCCCCTGTGTGTGTGTGTGTGTGTTCTTGTCTTAACATGTCTAAGGATTCTAAAGAACACAGGCCTTCGGGCTTCAAAAAGTGTGTTAAGTGTAACAACAAGATGTCTTTGACGGATGGGCACTCTGTGTGCGTGTATTGCTTGGGGGCTATTCATTTACAGGAATCCTGCTTGTTCTGTCATGCTTTCAGCCCCCAATTGCTGAAACCTTCCTTTGAAGAGGATTTGGAAAGATCTTCCAGTTCCAAGTCTTCTCCTTCCAAATCAGACAAAAAGATGGACACAGAATCGTCTAAGAAATGCTCTCCGGCTCCGTCAGTCTTCTCGGAGCCGCTGGAGAAAATTATTAAAACTACAATTGCTTCTTCGGCTCATCTGGCTTCGGGGCCGACAGAAGACAGTGCATCAACGATGTCTACATCATCTCCAGGTTTATTGGAGCCGATGACAGATTTGTCAGTTCGCAGCAGGTCTCTAGTTTTTCGACCAGTTTCTTTGACTCGTAGTTCTCCCTCTATAGGGAGATCCAGATCCCCGACCATGTCCTCTAGGTCCTCTAGGACACTTTACGATGACGATGTCGATAGAGTGGTGAGGAAACTGCTCCAGTCATCGGTGCTGGTTAAACTGCTTTCACATCCGGAGCCCGTCCTCTCTTCATCTTTGGCTGTTCCTTCTCCAGACCTTTCTTTGGAGCCAGAGCTGTCAGTTCCGTCTGATGCCTCAAGGTCAGTTCCAGTAGCCCCTTCTGATATCTCTGCTCCGACCCCGTCTGTGCCGTCCACAGGGTCCAGGATTCACAGCTCACCGGTTGGAGCCGAGAGGGAGGTATCGGGTTGATCTTCGGCTCCGAGCCTTCTTCTTGGTGCTTCAGCTCGGGTGAGCGTGGACCCGACATCGGCTTTGGACCTTATTTCCTCAGCTCAGAGGGTGTCTTCTGTGGGTAGTCGACCTTCGGAGCCGGGGGGGGGGAATCATCTTTCGAAGTCATGAAGAGTGTGCTGGCCAGGTCGTCAGCTGCATCTTACAGTACCGACACTCTTCCCCCTCCAGCACCGATATCAGTATCAGATCACTGTCTATCTAGGGACAGGGGAGACCTAAGGCTTCAGGATACCTCCATGAGTGGTCCCCAGCTTTCTGAGACTTCCCCGGGTTTTTTACCCGAGGAGCCACCCAGAAAGAGAGTGTGCAAGAGGAGGCACATTAACTCCCAAGATGAGTCCCTCAAGTCTGACACCGACCACGAGGAGTCAGAGGGGTCCCCTAAGTAGCCTTCTGACGATATCTCTTTTTCAGATATCTTGGAAATACTGAGACAAAGAGGCGACTGGGCATCTAAAGCTCCTTCGGAGGAGGAGTTGGTGTTCCTGAAGGCCTTTGAGTCCCAACCCTCTGCCTCTTGTGTTTCTCCCCCGTTCGACGAGCTCCTGGACCTAGTTTGTCGAAAGGTGTGGGAAACTCCGGACATTGTGGAACTGGTCCCTAGGAGACCCAACAAGTTTTTGTCCGCTCCCTCTGATAAAGAATTTCTTACAAAAGGCGTTCCAGTGGATGCCATGGTAGTGGCAGCAGCCACCAAGAAGGAACTTGCAGAAACTTCATCTACCGTCCATCCCCTTTACAAGAAGTCCAGGGCTATGGACAGGTATGGGAAGCGTGTGTTCTCTTCAGCGGCCTTTACACTGCGGTTGCTGAACTACTTATCGCATTTTACACGGCTCCAAAGAGATCTCCTAAAGGAGTTGGGAGATTCTCTACAGGGTAACGTTTCTGATGCTGTGGCTCAGAAAGTCAGTGCTCAGATGTCTACCCTGAATTCGATTACCAACTCCTCCATGAGGCTGATCTCATATGCAGCCGATGGAATGAGCAGGGCTGCTGGTTCCGGAGTCTCTCTTAGGAGACACTCCTGGATGCGCCTGTGCAACTTTCCGGAGGCCTTCAAGTCTACCTTCACCAACGCGCCCTTTGATGGTTGGAACCAAGGTGAAGGATACTCTCATTAGGTGCGAGCAGGAAGGAAAAACCCTGTCTGCCGTGGGAGTCCGTTTTTCCATGCCTTCTAGACCTTATCCCAAGGGCCAGAAAGGTGGAAAAATGTGGTTCAGAAAATCGCAGAGATTTTTTCACAATGCACAGTGATTCCCCCTCCAGAGGCAGAGGAGGGGGTGGTGGAAACTCAAGTAGACGCCACCTAGAGGCAGAGGAGGCCTGCATAAACAATGGGACCGCGATTCCTTTCGTGGCTCTTCATACCATCGCTCCTGAGAGGAGGCCCGACTGTGCGTCTCTGGAGTCAGTCAGGGATCGCATTTCTCTATACCCAGAAGCCTGGTGAGACATCACCCAAGACGAGTGGGTATTAGAGATAATCTCCAGAGGTTATCATATTCCCATTCTTTCATCTCCCCCTCCAAACAAAAGAATCCCAGACGTCCCACCCAGTCAAAGGGATTCCGCAACCTTAGAAGTTCAAAAGTTGCTGTTAAAAGGTTCCATCCAGCCCGTCTCCTCAGACCAAGTAGGATTAGGGACTTACTCCAGATTCTTTTTGGTGCCGAAAAGAACAGGGGACCTGAGACCCATTTTGGATCTCAGCCGTTTGAACCTATAAACCTGCTGTTTAGGCTATACGTTTATAGCCTAAACAGCAGAGGCCTCCAAAGCAGACATTCAAGCAACTGCCACCTCATGACACACCACAGGCAACACATAAACCACAAAATCAGTGTGCAAAGCAGTCACAGCCCTTAAGGCCAAATACAACACCAAACATACTTGTCATAGGTGACTCCATAGTCAGACACACTGACGTCTCACTCACCAGGCTGAACAAGGAGAGAGTCACAGTAAGCTGCCTATCGGGCGCTAGAATCCGCCACATAACACAAGCACTCGGGTCACTCCACAGCAAGTACAAATATGACACAGTCATTGTCCATGCTGGTGTGAACGACCTGAGACGTACCTCCCTGGACTACATGAAAAGAGACATAGAGGAGCTCTCTGATTATGTAGCCCAGGCAGGTATGACCCTGACCCTGAGCAGTATCCTTCCTTCACCAAGAATGATGCCACAACATAGAGACAAGATGATCAGCTTTAACAATTGGCTTAATTTCTGGTGTCATTCAAAGGGGATCCAGTGTCTGTCTGCCTGGGATGACATGCTTGACAAGCCACGCTGCTTTGCAAGGGACGGCTTGCACCTGTCACCCTGGGATTCGGATATTGGCTAAGGCTCTTGCCACCCCATAGTGCCTTTTTAGGCAAGGCTCAAATTCTAAACCTACCACCCTAAAAAACAAAAATGGGAAGAAACTAAGGGTAATGCTGCTCAATGCCAGAAGTCTAAATCTCAAAATGCACACTCTCGAGGCCCTTCTCAGTATGGAGAATATCAATGTCTGTGCTGTGACTGAAACCTGGTTCAAGGCTCCTGAGAGCACCCCGGCACTATCAGGATTTACCTCATATCATGCGTTCCGGCCTCAAAATCTGGACCACACCACAAAAGGAGGGGGTGTATCCATATTCATCAAGGATACCCACACCTCCAGGTTGGTGGCAACACTAAGCATCGGAAACCATCCAGGTGCAATTAACCATAGGCAAAACTGCTCTACAATTTGTAGCATGCTACAGGCCACCCTCTCAAACTCGGGAACCCCACACAGCCTTCCTGAAGACACTGGAGGGTATAAATGTATCTCCAAACACCATTATATTGGGTGACTTCAACTACCCGAATATAGACTGGGAACATTACTCAAGCCCCAACTTTCTAGCCCAAAGGTTCCTGGAGTTCATAAATTCAAATGCCATGGAACAACTAGTCACCGCTCCCACAAGAGGAGAAAATATACTAGATCTCATCATCACAAACATGGGGACAAAATGCTCCACACCGGAAGTATATCCCTCATTGGTGAGATCAGATCACAAACTTATCTCACTGGAAATCCACATCCCGCCCCCACCCCAAACGAAAAAGACCACAGTGAAGAACTTCTCTAAAGCAAACTTCACACTACTCAAGACTGGTGTGGTATCCTTCAAGGCCCCGAGCCAGTGGAAACCACAACCCAAGCTGCAGAAGCCCTTACAAATGCCTTCTACGAACACCTCCAGGACTGCATGGATCAGGCAATCCCTAATAAAACCAAGACTCTTTCCACCAAGGGCAAACGTCCAGTCTGGTGGACCCCAGCCATAAACAAACTTTACAATAAGAGGAGAAAGCTGTTACATGATAGAGCAAAATCCATAAAAGAGAAGACACCCTTGATAATTATTAGTAAAAATACGATCACTCATAAAATCATCCAAGGCCAAATTTGAGAGAAAAATTGCAATAGATTCAAAAGACAATCATAAGGCCTTCTTCAGCTATGTTAGAAACCTGGGTGGAAACTCCCAGATATGCGCAGAATTAGTCCAAAATGATACAAAAATCACTGAACCCACAGATATTGCCAACATACTGGCAGACAGGTTCAGTGCAAACTTCACCCCCCCCCCCCAAAAGGAGAGATAACTATCCCAGCGGAGTGTAGCCTCCCAGACATCTCTAATGCGCAGGTGAAAGCTGCTCTCTTTAAAGCTAAAAACACAGCATCAATGGGACCGAATGGTGTCCCCGGCTGTGTGCTACACAAACTCAATGAGGAACTAAACCCGCATATAAGGCAGCTGTTTAATCTTAGCCTTACCACAGGATACGTGCCCAAGGAGTGGCGTACGGCAACTGTGGTCCCACTCCACAAAGGCGGTACCTCTATGGACCCTGGAAATTACCACCCCATAAGCTTAACAAGCCTGGTCTGCAAAGCTATGGAGAGGATCATAATGGAACTCATAAACAAAGACATAGGGGACTTGCAGACATTGGACTCGACCCAGTTTGGCTTTGTCAAGGGCAGATCATGCCTTTTGAACTTGGTCGACTTCTTCGAAACAGTCACCAAGGCCATTGATGAGGGAAAGGCAGTCCATACAGCCTACCTTGACCTTATCCTACCTTGACCTTGCAAAAGCTTTCGACACAATACCCCACTCGGGTATTATAGAGAAACTTACCAGCTTAAATGTAAACCCATACGTCACAAGATGGGTTGCAAACTGGCTAAAGGACAGAACCCACAGGGTTAGAGTTGCTGGCGCCATGTCAGACTCCAAGCCGGTCACAAGTGGGGTCCCACAGAGCTCAGTCCTTGGCCCCCTGTTGTTCGGCATCTACTTCTCAGAAGTACAGGCAAACATAGGAGGACTATGGCTGACAAAGTTTGCAGATGACTGCAAACTGGGCGCCATAGTGGAAAGTACATCGGACACAGATATCCTTCAGAGGGGTCTCACGGAAACTGATAACTGGTGCCAGAGCCATGGCCTGAAGTTAAATGCCAAAAAATGTATAGTCATACCCTTCAGGAAAACAAGGTAACCCCAAGCTACCATATAGGTGGCAATCCATTAAGCACAGAAGAGGTTATCAGGGACCTGGGGACCCAGGTTGACAGTGGCCTTTCTTTTGACACTCACATTGCTAAAGTGGTTAGAAAGACCTTCTACATTGCCCACCTGATCATGAAGGGATTCACATCCAGATCAAGTGAGGTCATTGTTCCCCTGTACTCTTCACTTATCAGACCAATGATAGAGTACAATGCCCCATTCGGGATGTATCTCACCCGACACCTGCAGCAATTGGAGAGACCCCAAAGTTCCTCACCAAAAGGATAAAGGGACTCCAAAATCTGTCATATGCTGCCAGACTGAAGAAACTCCAGCTCTATTCAGTCGTGATACCGCCTGCTCAGAGGTGACCTGTGTCTGACATACAAGGCCATGTCCAACCCGGAATTAATGGACATGCTCCACCTCAAAAAATCCAAATCTACCAGATCCACTAGAGCAAGCGACTTAAACCTTAGCACGGATATAAATAGGACATGCTGGAGGGATAGATTTGTCACCCAGAGACTCCCTATGCTGTGGAATAAAATCCCAGTCCATGTGAGGCAGAGCACCTCGATGGCTCTATTCAAGAGAAATCTTGACCGGTGGATGGGAGATCGTAGGTTTACCCCGGGAATCATCTCTGTGTCACTGCTGGACAGAGGCACAACAAACTAATGGGCACAGTATTTTTTAACATAAGGGGTGGCGTAAGCCGCAAAACTTTGGGCTAGGCTTATAAATGCCTTAGGGCAGATAGCCTAGTATAAACCTATGAACCTATATGTAGAGAAGTCCAAGATCCGCATGGTCACGTTACAGTTAATTCTCCCGTTATTAGGGAAAGATGGTGGATGTGCTCTATCGACCTCAAGAATGCTTACTACCATATAAAAATGGACAGGGCATCCAGAAGTCATCTACGCTTCCAGCTGGGAGCCAGTCATTTTCAGTTTCGCGCCCTGCCCTTTGGTCTCACCACAGCCCCCAGGGTGTTCACCAAATGCATGGCAGTGGTAACTGCTCACTTGAGACTTCTGGGATTCCAAGTGTTTCCGTACCTGGACGACTGGCTCCTGTCTGCCACCACCAGGCATCTACTACTACAGACCAGGAACACCACTATTGCACTGTGCCAAAGTCTGGGAATCACCTCGAATTGGGAAAAGTCCGCATTGTTGCCCTCACAGCATGTTACCTTTATCGGCGGCAAATTAGACAGTGCTTATGAGGGTTTTCCTGTCAGAAGAGAGAATTCAGGTTTTACAACAGCAAGTCTACACTCTACTACCACTGAAGAAGGTCAAGGCAAAAGTAGTTCTCAAGTTGTTAGGGACCATGGCTGCCACAATTATGCTAGTGCCTCTTGCAAGACTTCACATGAGGCTTCTTCAGTGGCTACTTTTTGCCCAATGGTCTCTTCATCACCTCCCGCTCTCCCACCTTATTGTAATAACTGACAGGTGCAAGCAGGATCTGTGCTGGTGGCTTCAGACCAGCAATCTCAACGCAGATATGCCTTTCGTTCTTCCTTCTCCGATTGCCACTGTGACCACGGATGCCTCCCAGATCAGGTGGGGAGGCATTATCTCGGCAGGCCTGTCCAAGGCACATGGCAGGAACATGAGATTCTTTTGCATATCAACGTCTTAGAGATGATAGCGGTGCTATTAGCGTTGCAAGAGCTTCAAAGCTTTCTTCCTCATGGGACAATTGCAATCCACTCAGACAACATGTCAGTGGTCTGGTGTCTGAGCAAACGGGGAGGAACCAGGTCATATCCCCTTTGCAGAGAGGCTGTTCGAGTGTGGCAGTGGGCAGTATCTTCCCGGCGCTTTCTAGTGCCAATGCACATACCGGAGAAGTCCAACGTGATTGCCGACAGGCTGAGCAGAGCTATTCTGATGCCTCACGAGTGGTCCCTGAACGAACAAGTGGCGGAACAGATTTTCCACAGATGGGGTCAGCCTTGCTGCGATCTATTTGTCAGCCCCCTCAGTGCCAAATGCAGCAGCTACTTCACCCTTATTCCCCCGGAAGGGGCAGCACCCAGGGATGCTCTAGTTCACGATTGGCCATCCGATCTTCTCTATAGCTTCCCTCCAATTCCCCTGATAACGAATGTTATTCAGAAAGCACAGTCCTTGGGAAGCAAAATGATACTGATTGCACCACACTTGCCTCGTCAGATATGGTTTCGTTTTCTGCACCCTTATCTAATGGATGAGCCGTGGATTCTGGACCCAGAGCCAGATCTGTTGACTCGTATGTTAGGGCAGTTCCACCCCTCCATTCAGACCCTCAGGTTGACAGCATGGCTGCTCCAATTCAGTCCCTAGTCAGGCTTCATGATTTTTCACCAAAGGTGGTTCATATTCTGTCTTCCTCCCAGAAGCCTTCTACTAGGAAGATTTATAACAGTAAGTGGAAGAGATTCTCCATTTGGACTCATGAAAGGCAGATTGATCCCTATACAGCTCCCACCTCATCGGTTTTAGAGTTTCTGTCTCATCTGTTTAGCCAGGGTTCAGCTGCGGCAACTATCAAAGTGCAGTTGGCAGCCATTTTTACTTTTCATGTTGCTAATGAACCCAGTCAAATGGCGCACAGACTTTGTAGGGCTTTTCTCAAAGGGACTATGCTACTTCATCCTCCAATCTTTAATCCTGTAATGCCATGGGACCTTAATTTTGTGCTACAGCAGCGTACCTTGCTTCCTTTTCAGCCCGCAGCAACGTGCGACATTAAATTTTTGTCTTGGAAGACAGTGTTTTTGATAGCCATCACTTCAGCTAGGTAGGTCTCTGAACTCGAAGCTTTATCGGTTTGGCCCCCTTACTTGGTATTTCACAAGGATAGGGTTTCGCTAAGACCTAATCCTTCCTTTATGCCTAAGGTTGCTTCAGTGGTCAATCTCAACCAGTCTATTGAGCTGCCTGTGTTTTTCCCTGAATTCTCTAACAAGGCAGAATTTAAGTTTCATCAGCTATATGTCCACAGACAATTGCATTTCTGTTTACATAGAACAAAAGATTTTAGGAAATCTGATTAACTCTTTGTCTCGTTTTCAGACAATAGAGTAGGGACTTCAGTTTCTAAAGTAACTCTGTCCAGATGGATTTCTAGCTGCATTTCCTTCATCTATTCTTCAAATGGCAAGGAATTACCCTTTAAAATAAAGGCTCACTCTACACGTTCGGTGTCTACTTCTACTGCCTTTCAGGCTAGGATGTCTATGGATGATATTTGTGCTGCAGCTACTTGGGCATCTCCTCACACTTTTATTAGTCACTACAAATTGGATATGGTATCAAGGGGCAGATCCTCATTTGGTTCCACAGTGCTCAGGAGTATTTTCCAGTGAGCCGCCCAAGGTCTAGGTGCTAGGGACGCTGTCCCACAGGCAAGAATGTAGGCGAGATTGGACTACATAACATCAAGAAGCTATGTACTCACCATAACGTTCGATGTATGTAGTCCATCTCGCCTCACATTCTTACTAACCCACCCACCTACCCCCTCCTGGAGGACCTAGAGGTAGAGTATCTGTTTTCAGCACTCCTTCTTGATATGTTGAGTTGGTTCTTCCTCTCAGCGTGTTTGTGTGTATGTGAGCTTGCAGCAAACAAGATCTGGGGATAGGCACATTGCAGCATGGGATACCTCTTAGCCATGAGCCAGTTGAAGACTTTGAGCTAGAGTATGGCCGAGTCCCACGGGTAAGAATGTGAGGTGAGATGGACTACATACATCGAACGTTATGGTGAGTACATAACTTCTTGTTTTTTCATTATCCCAGATGTACTCTAAGGCATGTTCTTATCTATCCTAATAAATCCTTTGAATGTGATCCCAGGTCTGCATGCTATGCACTTTATAGCTGGGTGAGGATAAGTAGCTGTAAGGCTTGAACTTTTCTGGCCTAAATCTAGATGAAAAAATTCCTTAAGCTTCTCATTCATCTTACCTGTTAATTCCCTAGACTGAGAATATGCATCTGTTAACCAGGTCCTGAGGTACATCAACTTATTAGCATCCTGGAACTGATAATGACTCACTAATTTCTGGGAAGGTCCTTAATTAATCTTTATTGCATCTAATGCATGTATCAAGATGCAGGAAATAATCACTTTAATTAATTAGTTGACTCTTAATCAGAATTTTTTTTTATCTTACGACACCTTTCATAAGGACTTCATCAGTACTTCTTGTTATAATCTACCATTCCCTCTTTTAAAATGAGTCGCATGACACAAAAGCAGCTAATTTCAAAGCTTTTTAAAGATGCAAGCCACAAGTGTCAAAAAGCATGACATAAAAATTTCTACCTCCCTATATGAACAAGCACTCGGTTATCGTTCTCTTACCTTGTGTTCCATAAGGACAGACTAACCTTACGAACTAACCCGTCCTTTTGCCCAACATCAAATATAAACAAATATAAACAATCCATTGACCTCTGTCTTTTTCCCTGAGTAATCAAATAGGTCAAAACAAAAATTACACTTCCACAGTTCATCGTCAATTAAGGTACTACTTGGACACAATTCAGAAAAAAGAAATCTGATCAGCTGTTTGTCTCTATGCGGAAGCGAAAAGGGACTTCAGTTTTTATCTTTATCTTTTTGCTAACATCTCTGATTACTCCTTGTTTTTGAGAATTAGACACCAAAACTGCCTAATAAACCTAAAGCCCATTCCACAGAGCTTTGCCCTCCAGCAAGAAGAAGGCGAGAAGAAGACAACTAACATGGAACGTTATGGTAAGAACATAACTTCTATTTAATGTAAACACATTAAATGAAAATATGTCCTAAAAGCCTCTCTTTTGCTATAAATGTTACAAAAAACATGGTAATCCATGGTATTAAGTGTGGGTAAAGTGTGGTAGTTTGGTGTTTTACAATCTTTATTGCTTCCATCTTTCTCACATTGGCCTTGCACCTTGGTATTGAACTGAATCTAGCTATTAACTCAAATATTCTTTAACATCCTCATTTGGATTTGCTAAAGTTAACAAGATGTCATTTACAAGTAGAGATATTTTTACATTTTCCTCCCTCAGCTGTACCCCATCATATCTGAGGCCCAGATTTCAAAGGCCAGTGTCTCAAGTTAGAATACCGAAAGCAATGGAAAAAATGGACTTCATTGTCAGATGCTTCTGGTCAGTTAATAAGATTTTGACAACCCTTCTGTTTTTATTTGTTCCAAACATCTGTTATAGTCATAAATAAATAACATTTGTATGCCTTTAGTCAGGAACAGCATTTCAGGATGTCCACACAAAAATGTTATTCTTACAGAGCTGGGAGACGGCCTTCATAGCATATGTCAAAATAGTCTCTCTGAACAGAGACAAACCACATTTTTTATAAATTTTTCTTATCAAACTTGGTCATGCACTTTCACTACGTTACAATGACTGTGTCCTATAGAAAAATTTGCAAATGTCCTCATCCCTCGTGATTTTCGCCTCAGGCTTCACGTGAACACCTTCCTGTACATGATCCACCTGCTTCCAAGGGGTCTTGTTTTTGACCTTGGATGTTTCAAACCTACTCCAGCAACAACACACTCCTAGCCTGGAGGAGTCAGGCTACAAATTAATTTTGTAGTAACTGCAACACATTTTATTCTCTTTTATTACATAAAAGAATGCAGTTTAAAATAGACTAATATTGTGTCTTATGTATGTATTTTCCTAGCCCTGCATACAAATTACATTTGCTTTTTACAATCATATTATAACATCATTAATAAACTAAAATTAATATACATTTTAATAAGTTGGTCTTGTCCCATAACAGTTTCCTCCCTCTTGACACTATCAGTGTCATGCCATGCATATAATTATATTTTTATTTTTTCTTAAATTGAGAAAATAAATTTTGCATCATAATATTCATCATTAATTTTTATCAAAGCAGAACTGTCATTGATTTGTACATGCAGTGGCATTTCATGTGCAGGTGAGGTTAAACATTTTGTAATCACAGCCTTTAGAATAGAAAATGCCAAAATGATTACAAATATAATAAAAAGTACAATGACAATACCCTGGATTTTGCTAGTTCCTAGGTTACCAAAAATACTGCCCAACCATCCAAAAAGTGTCCAATTTTTGTATGTGCTGTTTAACTCTTGGCCCTTTGTTCCATGAAGTTTGGCAGTTTTTCTGTTCATCATGATACTCACTAATATATGAACAGCAACGACTCCCTGTGATTGTTAAAAAGCAAATATAATTTGTATGCAGGGCTGGGAAAATACATCATCATAAGACACAGGGCCGGATTCACGATGGCTTGCACGGTGTCTACGAGTAGAGTAAGACTCCATGCAGCCACCATGTCCGACGAGCGATCCAGGAACAGCCTGTAGGGGCGTGTAAGAGAGCTACTAAAACGTCTCCTACACGGACAGGGCTGCGATATGCAACTTACCTCACTTGCAGCCAAAAGGCATGCAGATGAGGTAAATTTGCGATCCAGGAAGCACAAACCTGTCCGAGTAGGAGACGTGTTAGCTGCAGAAATGTACTCAGTTGACAACTGAGTACCGTTCTGCAAATAGCACAATGGAGCCTTGTCAGCTCCAAATAAAGGTTGCATATGGTTGAGGAAGCATGCCAGTGGCCAAATATACGGCCATTGGAAAGTTTCCCAGATGCAAAATTAAAATAAAAAGAATTTTTTTTCCCGGCGATTTCTGATGTTTAAGCGTAGCACAGCGCCGCGCAAACGGGGTGCGCTATAAAAATCATAAAATAAGACAATAAAAGCCACAAACGTGGAATTTATGAAAATTAAGTGACAATGTAAGGGAATAGCAGGCTGAAGACAACATGGCCACCGAGTAGGGGTTGCTAAGGGGAGAAGCCCAGTCTAAGACATGTAACCAAGCATTAGTAGGCAATCCTATGTAAATGAGTGTTAGGATAGTGAATCACACTTTTACATAGCAAATGAGCACAGTCAGTGGAGTGTAGGAGTAGGATATGGGGAGGAACAGAGTAGGAGATAGATGACATCACAAGGGGGGTATGTATGAAAGTAGTGGAGCTGATTGGAGCACAGTGGCATGTGTTAGCTGTCAGTTAGACATCATGGTAAGAGGTGTGTCAACAGGTAGGCCAGGGAAAGCCAAGAAATGGAAGGTGTATACTGTGGATAACATCAAAGTTTATTGCTGAGCGGGTATGCGCGCCTGTAAACTCGAGTAAGAGTGCGCACGTGGAAGCGTGAGTGCGCACGTTTAAGCTGGAGTAAGCATGTATAAGGCTGTTGGAAGACCTGTAAGCGTGTTTGCACTGGTGTGCGCGCGTTTCAACCCGAATTAGCAAGTTTTAGTCTGTCTAAGCATGTGTGCGCAGGTGTGAGCTGCTGTGTGTTTCTGCTTGTATGCGTGTCGCTCCCCCGAGGAAACAGAAAGGAAAAAGGAAGCACAACAAATAGTAGGAAGCTACTAGGGAATACTAGTAGAGCTAGCGGGTGCAAACAATCAGAATCAGGCAATTACACAGGCAGAACACTAGCCCAGCCCAGCACTTAAAACTCTGCAAACAACAGTGCAGTTTGTTTCTCTCAAGAGACACTGGAACACTGGAGTAAGCTACTAGAAGTGAAAACTGAAAAAGCTACACTCGGACAAAAAATGCTAGGGGCTGCCATTGCTGTTATAAGGTGACATATGCAACATGCTGAGGGTGGTGACAATGCAAATGCTGCCGGACAACCCACAGTGAGGAGACTGAGAAGAGTGTACAGGCCTAGGGTCACCTACCAGGGGTTACATGAGCTGGAGATAGTGGAGCGCTATAGAGTGGACAGAGACCTCCTGCTGCAAATTGTTGAGCTGTGCAGGCCACGCCTCACACACAGAACCAACAGAGGGGAACCCATCCCAGTGGAAACCAAGGTATGTGTTGGCCTAAGAATACTAGCAACAGGTATCTTTCAGAGACCAACTGGTGATATGATGGGGATATCACAGGCATCAGCATCCAGGGTACTGCACCAGTTTCTGGATGCCATGTCAGCACATGTCGGTGATCATGTATATTTCCCCAATTTCCGTGAGGTATTGGCCAGCAATATGCGTCTCTTCCAGCAAATAGCAGAATACCCTGAGGTAGTGGGTGCAATAGACTGCATGCATATACGCATCAAAGCACCAGCCGGTAAGCGGGGTAGGGCCTACATTAACTGCAAGGGCTTCCCCTCCATCAACTGCCAGGTCGTGTGTGATGCCCAGGGCATAATAATGAATGTGCGTGCTGGCTGCCCTGGAAGCTACCATGATTCCCATATCTGGCATCTGACGCAGCTGTACCAGACATTTGCCAATGGAGACATCCCACATGGTCACTTAGTGGGGGATGCTGGCTATGCACTGGAGCCGTGGCTGATGACACCCATCAGAAACGTACACATACCTGAACAGGAACGCCATAATGAGGCACACGCACAAACACGAAATTTAATTGAGCGTGTGTTTGGGTTGCTCAAGTCACGGTTCCAGTGCCTGGACACATCTGGTGGAGCCTTGCAATACTCACCAACTACATGTACCCAAATTGTCATGGTATGTGCTATGCTACATAATATGATTCTGCGAAAACAGCTGCAGCAGGACCAGCATAGGTCTGGGCCAAACAGCCCCCCTCCAGTGCCAAGGCAATCACAGGCAGAGCGTGACTCGGAGGAGGAACAACCTGAGCCTGCCCCAGTAGGCAGAAGGAGGCGTGCCCAGTATGCCTTGGCCTTGGAAAAGAGGCAACGCATAGCACATACACTGGCTCAGTAGGAACCCTGGAAATGATACCTCTCTCTGACTCGCACATATAGTAAAAGGGATGCCTAACTTGACACTATCTGTTTCCAAACATCACCTGAGGCATGATTGCCATGTGTTAAGCAATGTAAGGTAGTGCTAAACAGCATTTACCACCATGTAGTATATGCAAACTTGATGACCTTGAGTATCATCCTACCCTCACCAAACATGAGGCCACAATATGAAGACAAGATGATCAATTACAACAATTGGCTTAAGTATTGGTGTCAGTGAAAGGGGATGCAATGCCTGTCAGCCTGGGATGACATGCTCGACAAGTCATGATGCTTCACTAGGGATGGATTTCACCTATCACCTGTGGCCTTTTGGATATTGCCAAAGGCTCTTGTCACCCCCATAGTGCCTTTTTTAGATAAGACTCAAAACACAAACCCACCTCCATAGGTATCACAAGGGATAAGAAACTATAAGTAATGCTACTCAATGCCAGATGTCTAAACTGCAAGATGCACTCACTCCAAACTCTCCTCAGCATGGAGAATGTTGATATCTGTGCAGTAACAGAAACCTGGTTCAAGGCTCCCAAGAGCACCCTAGCATTAACAGGTTACACCTCATACCATGTTTTACAGCTGCAAAACATGGAACAAACTACAAAAGGAGGGTGAGTATCAATATTTTTCAAAGATACCCACACCCCCAGGTTGGTGGCACAGCATGAAGCATCGGAGACTATCCATGTGCAACTAACAGTGGCTAAAACCGCCTTCCAGTTCATAGCCTGCTACAGACCACCCTCCTAAACCCAGGAACCACACTTGACCGACTGGAGAACACATGAAAATATGAAGGTCTCCCCAAACACCATTATATTGGGCGACTTCAACTACCCAAATATAGACTGGGAGCATTACCCTAGCCCCAACACCCTAGCCCAAAGGTTCCCAGAATTTATAAACCAAAATGCTATGGAACAACTTGCTACCACTCCCACAACAGGGGAAAACATACTGGACCTGATCATCACCAACATGGGGACTCTATGCCCAAGACCAGAAGTGTATCCCTCACTGGTAAGATCAGACCAGAGAGTAATCTCACTGGATATTCACATCCCGGTCCCAGCCCATGGCCAGAAAAACACAGTGAAAATTATTCACTAAAGCAAATGTCACACTCCTCAAAACTGAGGTGGAATCCTTCAGAGCCGCTGTGCCTGTGGAAAATATGGCCCAGACCTCATAACCCTTTATAAACGCATTCTGTGAACACCCTCAGGAATGCATGGATCATGCAATCCCAAATAAAACCAAGACCCAATCCTCCAAAGCCAGGCATCCTGTCCGGTGGACCCCAGCCATAAAACAAACCATACAATACAAGGAGGAAGCTACTATATGATAGATCAAAATCCCAAAAAGGGAAGACATCTCTGATCAGTATTATTGAAAAACTACGGCCACACATAAGATCATCTAAGGCCATCTTTGAGATAAAAATTGTACAGGACACCAAGGATAATCACAAGGCATTCTTTACTTATGGTAGGACCCTGTGTGGGACTCCCCAGATATGCTCAGAAGTAGTCCAAAATGACAAACAATACACCAAACCCACAGACATTGCCAACATCTGAGCTGACAGGTTCAGTGCAAATCCCCCCCCCCCCACCAAAAGGGCAAATATCCATCCCAGCAGAGTGCTGGCCCCCTGACATCGCAGATGCTGAGGTAACAGCCAGCCTCTCCAAAGCAAAACACACAGCATCAATGGGACCAGACGGTGTCCTGGGCTGTGTCCAACATGAACCCCAAGAAGAATTGAACGCAAACATAAAACCACTGTTCAATCTCAGCCTTACCACAGGATATGTACCCAAAGAGCAGTGTACAGCAACAGTGGTCCCTCTCCACAAAGGTGGTGCCTCAATGGATACTGCAAACTATCGCCCCAGAAGCCTGACTAGCTTGGTCTGCAAAGCTATGGAAAGGATCATCATGGACCTCAGAAATAAACATATTGGGGACCTACAGACACTGGATCCTACCCAGTTTGGCTTTGTTAAGGGCAGATCCTGCCTCTTAAACCTGGTTGAATCATTTGAAACAGTCACCAAGGCCATTGACGAGGGGAAGGTGGTCCACACAGCCTACCTGGACCTCACAAAAGCCTTCCATACAGTACCCCATTTGGTCATCATAGATAAGATCACTAGCTTCAATGTATACCCCTATGTCACTAGATGGGTTGCAAACTGGCTCAAGGACAGAACCCACATGGTCAGAAATGCTGGAGCCATGTCAGACCCCAAACCAGCTACAAGTGGCATCCCACAAGGCTCAGTCCTGGGAACTCCCTTGTTTGGTATATATTTCTCAGAGGTACAGGCCAACACAGAAGGACTGTTGGTGAACAAGTTTGCAGATGACTGTAAACTGGGCGCCATAATCGACCCTCCAGCTGACACAAGCATCCTACAAAAGGGCCTCATAGATACAGACAACCGGTGCCAGAGCCATGTCCTCAAGCTAAACGCAAAACAATGTATAGTCCTCCCCTTTGTCAAAAACTAAGTGCCCACAAATTACCACATAGGTGGTAACCCATTAAGTATGGAAGAAGTTATAAGGGACCTGGGGACTCAAGCTGATAGCAATCTCTCATTCGATAACCACGTGGCCAAAGTGTTTAGAAAAACATTTCATATAGCCCACCTAATCATGAAGGTATTCACATCTACATCAGGGGAGGTCATCGTGCCTCTTAACTCATCCCTCATCAGGCTTATGATGGAGTACAATGTCCCTTGTGGGGTGTACCTTATCAGACACCTGCAGCAGCTGGAAAGACCACAAAAGTACCTCACCAGGAGGATCAAAGGGCTCAAACACATGCCATTCGCTGCCCGGTTAAAGAAACTGCAGCTCCACTCAGTGGCATACCGCCTGCCCAGAGGCAATCTGTGTCTGATGTATAAAGCCATGTCCAACCTGGAATCAGTGGACATGCTGCACCTTGGAAAATCAGAATCCCATCGAGCTACACGCTCAAGAGACCTGAACCTCAGGACTGAAATAAATAGGACATGCTTTTGTGACAGATTCATAACCCAGAGGCTCCCCCCACTCTTGGGTAAACCCCCACTCCAGGTTAGCCAGAGTCCGTCATTGACTCTCTTCAAGAGGAATCTTGATGAGTGTATGGGAGATTGTAGGTTTACCCCGGGTATCACTTCTATGTCACTGAGACAGAGGCACAGTATGCTAACCTTGAAAAATGTCATGGCAAACTCCACTTAAAATGTGTGTTGAAAGCCAAACACACTCTGGCTAGGATTATAAATGCCCTAGGGCAGATAGCCTAGTATGAACCTATGAACAGAATCACACACACCAACTAGTACAACTGTGGTCAATGTGGAGTAATGTTTGGCAGTGTCCACCCAAGTTGGTGAATACACAGCAGTGTCGGACAAGCCTGGTTTAAGTAGGCCATAGCTGAACAAAATGCAGCATGCTCATAGTTGCCCAACTGGCCCTTAACCAGTCTGGTCTGCTCAGTATGAACATTTAAAGCAGTGATGGGACTCAAACCCATGATACTGTGCACCGTAGTGAAAGTACTGAACCACTACACCATGACAATATTGAAGTCTTCAGCCAGTATGAGACAATGTTGTCAAGTCTTTGCAAACTATCACATGGAAACCCTGCAGGCACAGCATAATCCCTGTTGAGTTATGACACAAAGGAGTCCAGCTGTTAGAACACAACATGACTTCCAACACACACAGTATAAATGTCAATATTGGTCATGTTCACACACAACCAGAAATGTAGTGGACTCCAGATCACAACATATGGAAAGGTCACACTGGGCATGCTCACACACTTGGATAAATGAGACATATGTCAGGCAACAAACCATGGAAAGCCTGAACTGGGCATGCTCACACACTTAGGCCATGTCTGAGTATAGCAGTCAGTCACACATATCTGGCAGTTGTATGTGTTAAGCCAGGAACCTCCCACGATCCAGCAATCCGCCCTGTGCACACAGTTAAATGACAGCAGACACATATATTAATATACTGGAACCCTGTCATGATCAAACAAGTTGCGCAGATACACAAGTTGTTCATAGAAACTGGGAAAGCTACGGCAATAAAGACCTGCAAACAGTAGCAGCAACAAATATTGTGCATCCCGAACATAAACATAGGTGCAGAGGTCAATACTAGGCTGTTTGCCCTAGGGAATTCATAAGCCTAGGCAGAGTGTATTTGGTGTCCACCTCCCCAGTAGAGTAGCCTACTGTGCCTCTGTAAAGTAGGTCACAGAAGGCACCCTTTAAGGCTAGTTTGCTGTGCCTCTGTCAAGCAGGGACACAGTGGAGATCCCAGGGGTGAATTTGCAATTTCCCATCCGGCTGTATTTCGCTGGAAGAGGGTTGGCGAGGGGCTATGTCTTACTTTAATTGGGATTCAATTCCGGAGTGAGGGGAGCCTCTGGGTAATGAATCTGTCCCTGCAGCATGTCCTATTTATTTTTGTGCTGAGGTTTAAGTCCCTGGAGTGTGTAGCTCTAAGGGTCTTGGATGTTATGAGGTGGAGCATGTCCATTACTTCTGAGTTTGAAATGGCTGCATACGTCAGGCATAGATCACCTCTGAGTAGGCGTTAAGCAACTGAGTAGAGCTGGAGATCCTTTAGTTGAGCCGCGTAGGACATCTGTGTGTAGCCCATGATCCTCTTGGGGAGGTACTGTTGTGTTCACTGTAGTTGCTGCAGGTGTTGGGTAAGGTACACCCCAAAAGGGGCATTGTAGTCAAACATGGGCCTGATGAGTGACTAGTAGAGGGCCACAATGACCTCCTGTGATCTACACGCAAACACCCATGTGATAAGGAGGGCTATATAAAGGTCTTTGCAATGACTCTGTCAATGTGATTAGCAAAGGAGAGGTTATTATCTATGTGGGTCTGTGGGATATTGCTCTGTTATGTAGTAGCTTCATCCTTCTGTTGTACAGCTTATATATGGCTGGGGTCAACCAGACAGGTCTCCTGTTTTGGAGGAGTCATGGTTTTATTTGGGATAGAATGATCAATGCATACCTGCAGGTGCTCATACAATCCATTTGTAAAGGATTCTGCAGATTGGGCTATATTATCCTCCAGCACGGGGCCTTTGAAGTATTCAACCCCAGTCTTCACAAGTGCAAAGTCTGCTTTTTAGAAATTCTTTACAGTGATTTCCTTGGCTGGGGGTGGGGACGGGATATGGATGTCCAGGGAAAGATGTTTATGGTCTGATCTTAACAATGACTGTTCTACCTCTGGTGTGGAACATAGAGAGTCCCCATGTTGGTGATGATCAGGTCCAATATGTATTCCCCCTTGTGGGTGTGGTGACTGGTTGTGCCATAGCACATGGATTCACAAATTGTAGTGGCTGTAGGGTGATGTTGTTGAGGGCCTGAGTAGTATCCCCAGTCAATATTTGTGTACCTGAAGTCAACCACTATAATGGTGTGTGTGAAGATCTGCATATCGTACACTGTTCCCAGGAAAGCCAAGTGTGGTTACTGGGTATGGGGGGTGGTCTGAACTACACACCAAACCAAAAGGCAGTTTTGCACAATGGTAGTTGTATATGTATGGCCTGTCATGCTTAGTGAGTGGTACCAACCCAGAGGTGTGTGTGTATCTGTGATGTATATGGATACACCCCCTACTTGTGTTGTGTGTTACAAGTCCTGTGGTCACGAAGCATGCTATAGAACATAACCTGGCAGTGCCATTGTGCATATGTGACCCTGAACTAGGTGTCTGTTAATGCACAGATATTGGTGTTAAGTTGTCAATCTCGCCTTCATTCTTGCTGGATGGGTTCGAAGCCGAGCCTCAGCTCCGACTTGGCCGAATACTAAAGCTCGAGAGCTATTTTTACCAGCTCGAGGCTATCCTATGTCCCATAATGCTAGGCGAAATATACCCAGATCTCGTTTGCCGCTTCAGCTACGAGGTTGCGTTTTCACCGGCTCCAGGTCGTATATATTAATAACTTTTGAGATAGTTTTTTAATCAGTCTTTTTTCCTCTTTTGTCCCTTTAGTATTAGTGAAGTTAGCGACTAGTCTTTCCCCCCTTTTTTAGTTGCTAATCTCCCTTTTTCTCCACCCTTAAGGTGGTTGGGCCTCTGACCCTCCCCTTAGTAGTACAGATTTCCCTTGGTTGTTCTGTGTGTGTGTGGAATTCTGTCCCTCTGTTTAGCGGTAGCCCCCCTTTTTTTCTGCTTATAATAATTGTAAATTAGTGTATTGTGTATTTTTTTTTACATTAGTATGTCTAAGGATACTAAGGTATTGGGTTTCAAGAAGTGTGACTCGTGCTGTCAGAAGATGTGTCTGACAGACGGTCACACTTCTTGTGTGTATTGTTTGGGCCCTTTGCACCTGCAGGACTCTTGTTCCATCTGCCATGCTTTTAGCCCTAGAGCCCTGCAGTAGCGCAGAAACAAACTCATTCTTAGAGGCTTGTTAAAACCTGAAGGTTCCCCGGAAAAGACCATGACTGGGAAACCTTCAAAGCCCGCCAAATCGTCGTCTCCATGTTCGGAGCCAGCGCCGAGCAGTGCTCTTGCTGCCTTGTCGGTTCCGGTTGGAACCGAGGCATCTAGACATCAGTCAACTCCGACTTTAGTGTCGGAGCCGTCCCCGAGCAGAACGCTCCAGGTCTCCATCTCTCGAGTCGGTTAGATCGGCTCCGAAGTCTCCACTATTGTCGGAGCGGAGCCATAGATCTCATTCCTCTAGGTCTTCCAGGCTTTTGGACCATGACCTCGAGAGGGTAGTCAGCCGGCTTTTAAAGTCACAGGCACTGGCCCAGTTGCTACATAGCCCGTCTCAACAGACAGGGGCTACCCCTACACCCGCTCAAGTTCCTCCTCCGACTACTCTGCTAAGTTCGGAGCCGGAGGTCGTCGAGGTGAGTACTGTGGGGGCGTCGGAACCGTTACCCCTGTTGTCAGTTCCTTCGTCGGCTCCAACCCCGTCCTTGGCTCCGTCCTTGGAGGGATCCGGGCGCTGAGACTCCCTCTTCGGCTCTGAGGGGGGCGAGTGGCATCGGACCCTTGTCCGACCCCGCTCTCCCTCTCGGAGCCTCGGCGCAGGTGAGTTCGGCCCCAACATCGGCCTCGGAGCCGTCCCTCTCGGTGCCGGGGGGAGCTCTCATCTCCTTGGAGTTGGGTCCTTCTTCCCTGCCTGACAGGGGCGCCTGTGAGGTGATGAGCGTGCTGGCTCCAATACCGGCACCACGGTCGGCCACCTCGGCCCCTCCCTTTACGATGCTTGCTTCGGCCCCTGCTTACCCTGCCGACCCCAAGCGAGAAGAACCGACGCTCCAGGCTGCCCCATTGGGCCTTTCTTCCTCTTCCGAGGCCTCCCCTGACCCTGCGGAGGAGCCCCCTCGGAAGAGGACATGTAAGAGGAAACATGTTGACTCTCCTGAGTCAGTGACATCTGACACCGACCTGGATGATTCGGAAGGGTCCCCAAGGTCCCCCTCTGAGGATGTCTCCTTTTCTGACATCTTAGAGATCCTCAAACAGAGGGGGAACTGGTCTGCCCTTAACCCATCCGAGGATGGGTCGGTGTACCTGGATGCCTTCTATTCTCGCCCTTCCACCTCCTGGGTGTCCCCGCCTTTCGACCCATTTATGGAGGTGGTGGCTCGGAAGGCGTGGACGGCTCCAGATACTATGGAATCAACTCCCCAGAGGCCCACTAAATTTATTACTGCTCCCACAGATAAGCAGTTTCTCTCCAAGGGTGTCCCCGTGGATGCCATGGTGGTGGTTGCGGCAGCCACTAAGAAGGAGTTGGCTGACCCTTCAGTCCCTGTCCATTTTCCTAATAAGGAATCTAGGACTATGGATAGGTACGGCAAGCAGATGTTTTCCTCAGCGACCTTTGCTATGCGGTCGCTGAATTATTTATGCCATTTCACCCGACTTCAGAGGGACCTTCTCAAGGAACTGGGTGAAACATTGCAGGACCCAGTAGCTGTGGGGTCTCAGGAAAAGATCAACTCCCAG
This sequence comes from Protopterus annectens, assembly GCF_019279795.1. Classification (NCBI taxonomy): domain Eukaryota; kingdom Metazoa; phylum Chordata; order Ceratodontiformes; family Protopteridae; genus Protopterus; species Protopterus annectens. The sequence goes on along the minus strand of NC_056745.1, from coordinate 477,990,939 downwards.
CTAGGGACCCTGAACTCTATCGTTAACTCTTCCATACAGCTCATCTCTTATGCAGCCGATGGAGCGAGTAGAGCCGCAGGTACGGGTGTTGCTCTAAGGAGACACGCCTGGATGCGGCTCTGCAATTTTGCTGACCCCTTCAAGGTGTCATTCACTAACAGCCCCTTTGATGGTTCTGCTCTTTTTGGACCTCAAGTGAAGGATACCTTAACCAGGTGCGAACAAGAAGGCAAGACTCTCTCTGCCATGGGATTCCGTTTTTCCACCCCTTCTAGACCGTATCCTAAGGGTCAAAAGGGTGGGAAAATGTGGTTCCACAAACCTCAGGGAGTTCTGTCGGACGCACGTGGTGAGCTTCCCTCCAGAGGCAGAGGAGGGAAGAACAACAGACGCCGCCCTAGGGGCAGGGGGGGTCCGCATAATCAGGGTAGCAGAGAATCTTTCTCTGACAAACCCTTTCAGCACCCCTGAGGAGCTGCCCGACTGTCACACCCGGAGGCAGTCGGGGGAAGACTTTTGCTGTACCCAGAAGCCTGGTGCTGTCTTACGCAGGACAGATGGGTATGGTCGATCATATCCGAGGGCTACAAAATCCCCTTTATCCACACCCCACATCAACCAAGCGGGCCTCTTCCAGACGTTCCACCCGGTCTGAGAGACCAAGCAACACTAGAAATTTCAAAGCTGCTTTTAAAAAGAACCATCCAACCAGTTCCGGCAGACCAACAAGGATCCGGAATCTACTCCAAATTCTTTTTGGTACCAAAAAAGACAGGGGACTGGAGACCTATTTTGGATCTCAACAGACTGAACAAATCGGTTCAAAGAACAAAATTCCAGATGGTCACGCTACAGTCCATTCTTCCCTTTTTGGGTCAGGACAATTGGATGTGCTCTATAGTCCTTCAGGATGCGTACTACCATATCAAAATGAACAGGCGCTACAGGAGGTTTCTCCACTTCCGGCTGGGAGCCAGTCACTACCAATTCAGAACCCTGCCCTTTGGCCTCAACACAGCCCCCAGGGTGTTTACCAAATGCATGGCAGTGGTTGCGGCTCACTTGAGACGTCGAGGATTCCAGGTGTTTCCATATTTGGACGACTGGCTCCTTACTGCCACCACCAGGCACCAGCTACTTCAAGCCAGGGATTACGCTGCACAAACCTGCAAAGTGCTAGGCATCTCTATAAATTTCGAAAAATCTGCCTTGTCAGCATGTTACCTTCATAGGCGCTGTTTTAAACACGGTAGAGTTGTCAGCAAAACTACCTACACAAAGAGTATACGACATTCGCAGTCATGTTCAAGTCCTGCTACAGGAGGACAGGGTCCAAGCCAGGCTTGTACTGAAAATGCTTGGTCTGATGGCTGCAACAATCACCTTGCTCCCCCTAGCTTCGTTTTCATATCACCGGATACTACAGTGAATGCTTTTTCCCAATGGTCCTTTCAGCAGCTTCCATGTCACACAATATTCTCATCACTCAGTCTTGCAAGCTGACACCTATCTTGGTGGATGGGCTCACCTCCAGGTGCTTCAAGGCAGACCGGTTGTTCTCCCCTCCGGTTGCCACCGTGACAACGGGCGCCTCCCTGCTTGGGGGGGGGGGCATTTTCGGGGCCGGACAGTCAGGGCACATGGCAACCCTTGAGTACCACTTGCACATCAATGTCCTGGAGATGAGAGCGGTGCTGTTGGCGTTGCAGGCTCTCAGAACTCTCTTCCCACTGGGGCGGTTGCAGTACAGACAGACAATATGTCTGTAGTATGGTACATCAACAAACAGGGCGGAACCAGGTCCTACCCTCTTTGTCGGGAAGCACTCAGACTCTGGCAATGGGCGATCTCTTCTCAGCGGTTTCTGGTAGCAAAACCCATTCCCAGGAAGTCCAATGTCATAGCAGACAGGCTGAGCAGGTTCATTCTCATGCCCTATGAGTGGTCTCTCAACCAACTAGTCAACCAACTAGTAGTGAACCAAATCTTCAGAAGGTGGGGTCAGCCTTGCTGCGACCTTTTCGCAACCCCTCAAAACAGCAAGTGTCAAGACTTCTTCACCCTCTTCCGGGCCTCTCTCCCAGAGACTCTCTAGTCCACTATTGGCCCAGGGATCTCCTTTATGCTTTCCCCCCTTTCCTTTAATCACTCAGTCCAGAAAGCAACTGCCTTGAGATCCAGGATGATCCTCATTGCCCCTTACTGGCCCACGACAAGTCTGGTTTCCTGTTCCTCGTCATCTACTGGAGCAGCCCTGGCATCTGGACCCTGTGCCAGACCTCTGACCCATCAATCGGGCAGGCTGCACCAATCCTTTCATCTCTTCAACCTGCAGGCTTGGTTGCTCCACTTCCAACCCTAGCCAGAACTTCCCTTAATTTCTCCGTCACAGTCACGTCAGATTATCCTTGCCTCTCACAAGTCTAACACCAGAAGGACGACGTCATGAAGTAAATAAAGGTCGAAACGTTTTCTCTGTTTGGGCAGAAAGAACCAAGTTGATCCCTTTACTGCCCTGTCCAAACAGTTCTAGATTTCTTAGTGGAACTCTTTCAAAAGGTTCTTCTTCAGCCACTATCAAAGTTGATCCGGCTTA